>NC_056744.1:1752144393-1752291893 GCF_019279795.1 Protopterus annectens | reverse complement strand
ATGTAATGGGATCCTATCTCGCCTACATTCACAGCATATGGGTTCGGAGCCGATCCATCGGCTCCGACTCGGCAACTAATACACTAGCACGAAGTCTCTCATTGGCTGGGCTACTCCCTATCCCAGGATGCACTACACCTGCTTCCCCAGATCTCGTTTGCCGCTTTACAAGCTGGACGTGGTCTCGACTTGGCTGGAGCTAAGTGGTTCTTTTTACCTTTATTGGTCTTTGACCTTGGGGTTTTTTGTCATATATTAACCAAACAGCTGTTTTCACAGCTATTCCTTATTATTCTTATACTATTTGTTACATTTGAGTGCTTGAGTGTCTTCTGGTACTTTATTTTTTTCAGTCGGGCAAGGCCCGTTTAAGTTAGAGGGCCTTTGCCCTACCTTTGTGTGCTATTTAGCCTTAATTGTTTTTTTTTGTGGTTAATTGTTTTTTTTTTTTTCGGGCCAAGCCCGTTTAAATTAGAGGGCTTTGGGCCGTTGGACTAGTTTTGTCTGTTTGTTTGTGAGGTAAATTTTTTTCCTAAGTACTCGCGCCAGTGTGTCTCGCGCTTTTCAGTTGGCGCTTTTCTGTTATAGTGCTTACTTATTGTGGTAAAGTCATACTTGTTGAAGGGCCTGTACTATGTCTAAGGAACAAAAATCAGGTTTCAAAAAATGCACTCGGTGCAGTTATAAAATGTCCATCACAGACAGCCATTCAATCTGTGTTTATTGTTTGGGGCCGAAACACCTGCAAGAGACTTGTAGCGTATGTCATGCTTTTTCTGCTAGAGTTCTTCAAGAGCGCAAGAACAAGTTGATATTGAAAGGGCTTATCAAACCTTCTTGAGGAAGTCTTAAATCCTCCTGTTGCTTCCAAAGAAAAGATCGTCGGCACCGACAAGTCCGTCGGAGCCGACTTCTAAAAAGACAAAATTGACCTCTTCTTCCTCGGCTCCACTGACTTCGGGGCCGAGGGTCGAAGGGTCTGCCTCGATACCTCCTACTTCGGCTCCATTGCCTTCGGAGCCGCAAGTTGGAGTATCGAGAGGTGAATCGCCTCCATCGGTTCCAATGGCTTCGAGCCGGTGGAAGTGTGCAGCTCAGACTCTTCCCCCTCGGCTCCGAAGAAGGCTCCTTCGGTGCCGATGGTGGTCCAGGCTGTGGTGGAGTCGGCGCCGATAGTATTGGAGCCGTTTCGGAGCCGGTCCCCTTCTCTCTCGGAGCCGAGAGGAAAGTCTTCTCGAGTGTCTACCTCCTCTAAATCCTCGAGACTGTCAGATTCGGACCTGGATAGGGTTTTACAGAGGCTATTCCAATCTCCAGTGTTTACTAAAATGGTCTTGGCTCCAGCACAGTTTGCTTCGGAGCCGATCCCCCCTCCAACACATTCAATTCCTCCTCCAACCTCTTCGGAGCCGATGGAGCCGGTGGTGGTGGAGCTATGTGGAGCCATACGGTCGGAGCAGAGACCCCTTACAGGTCTCTCGGCTCCGACTGTGCTTCCTACCCTGTCCTCCGGTTCAGGGTTTGGTACTGCGACCTCTTCAGCCGGGCCCGAGGGGAATACTTTGGGATTGGGTGCTTGTGCCTAGTCTTCCTCGGAGCATCGGCTGCTGGAATTCCCAGTGCCATCGTGGCCTCTAGACCAGTGACCTCTTTGGATTCTGGAGGTCCGGCCTTTGAGGCCATGAGGAGCGCGCTGGCCATGCCTTTGCCGGTTCAACAAGATTCTACCTCACCGTCCCTAGATTTGGAGACTGGTGCCTCTGTTGTGTTGCAGCCCCGGCAGCGGGCCCAGGGCCTGAGGATACCCCCATCGGGTTCTTCTTCCGGTGGTCCGTCCGAAACTGCTTCGGACGAACCCCCACGGAAGAAATTGTGTAAGAGGAAACACGTAGACTCCCAAGATGAGTCTATTACATCGGATACTGACCTCGATGACGCAGAAGGGTCCCCCAAATCATCTTCGGATGATGTCTCCTTCTCAGATATCTTGGAGATTCTGAGACAGTGAGGTGACTGGCAGGCCAAAACCCCTTCAGCTGAGGAGTCAGTCTTCCTCAAGGCCTTTGGGGCCCAGCCTTCCACCTCCTGGGTGTCTCCGCCCTTCGATGAACTCCTTGATTTGATTTCTCGAAGGGTGTGGGAACACCCTGATTCTGTGGAACCGGTGCCTGCGAGGCCCAATAAATTTTTGTCAGCCCCCCCCCAGAAGGAGTTTCTCACAAAGGGTGTGTCTGTAGATGCTTTGGTGGTGGCTTCTGCCACACAACAGGACGTGGCAGAGGCTTCGACGTCTATTCATCCTCCTAATAAAGATTCTAGGAGTATGGATAGGTACGGGAAGCGTACCCTGTCCTCAGCGGTCTTTACCTTACGGTCGCTGAACTATTTATGTCATTTTACGAGGCTCCAAAGGGATCTTCTCAAAGAGCTAAATGACTCTCTTGTTGGTAATCTACCTGAGGCGCTGGCCCCGACTGTTGGCGCACAGATGACTACCCTCTTTTCTATTGTTAACTCGTCCATGAGGCTCATCTCATATGCGTCAAGGGGCGAGTAGAGCAGCAGGAACAGGCGTTGCCCTCAGGAGACAAGCCTGGTTACGCTTGTGTTCGTTCACGGAGGCTTTCAAGTCTTCCTTCACGGCCTTTGATGGGTCATCCTTGTTTGGACCCAAGGTGAAGGACACACTAACTAGGTGCGAGCAGGAGGGCAAGACTTTGACTGCCGTTGGGGCCCGATTTTCCGCTCCTTCTAGGCCTTACCCCAAGGCCGGGAGAGGAGGGAAAATGTGGTTTAAAAAATCTCAGAAGTCTTTCCCTACTCCACCCAGTGATTCCCCCTCCAGAGGCGGGGATTTTGGAACGCGCCCCAGAGGTGGCAGAGGCCCCCGTAATTCTGGAGACCGCGATTCCTTTCGTGGTTCTTCATACAACCAGCGTTCCTGAGTTGTTGCCCGACTGTGCATCTCCGGAGCCAGTCGGGGTCGCTATGCACACCCACAAGCTTGGGAATCCATAACAAGCGATCAGTGGGTGCTTCGCATTATTACCGGAGGATATATCATTCCCTTCAACAAACCCCCCCTTTCTTTAAGGGAAATCCCGGACGTACCACCCAGTCAGCGGGATCAAGCAGCATTAGAGGTTTCAAAGCTGCTAGAAAAAGAGCCATCCAGCCTGTCCCCATCGACCAGATCGGATAAGGAACTTACTCAAAATTATTTTGGTACCAAAAGACAGGGGACTTCAGGCCCATTTTGGACCTCAGTTCATTGAATCGTTTCAGAAGAAGTCCAAATTCAATGGTCACTCTTCAATCTATTCTTCCTTTGCTGGAAAAGATGCATGGATGTGCTCCATAGATCTCCAGGACGCTTACTATCACATTCCCATAGCTCAAGAGTCCAGGAGACATTTACGCTTCCGCCTCGGAGCCAGTCATTTTCAATTCCGAGCACTGCCCTTTGGTCTCACCACAGCCCCCAGGGTGTTCACCAAGTGTCTGGCAGTGGTAACTGCTCACCTGAGAAGTCTGGGATTCCAGGTGTTTCCTTATCTAGACGACTGGCTCCTTACTGCCACCTCCGAGCATCTACTACTCCAAGCTCTCAGAGCCACGTTCACCTTGGGCCGTTTCTTGGGGATCACGTTCAATTTGCAAAAATCTGTACTACAGCCATCTCAGCGTATTACTTTCATAGGCAGACTTAGACACAAAAGAATGCGCCTATTTACCGGCAGCAAGAATTCAGGTCTTACAAGATCAAGTCAAATCCTGTCTCCCCCTACAAAGAGCCCTGGCTCATCGGATCCTACAACTGTTGGGCTCGATGGCGTCGACCATACTTTTAGTTCCCTTGGCCAGACTTCACATGCAAATTTTACAATGGCTACTGTCGGTTCAATGGTCCTATCAGGAACTTCCCTTGAACCACTTAATCATAATCACGGAAAGTTGCCGTCGAGATCTACATTGCTGGCTTCTCCAATCAAATCTCGACCAGGGGCGACCCTTTATACCTCAACGTCCCGTTGCCACTGTGACTACGGACGCCTCCCAGGTAGGGTGGGGGGGGTCATTACCTGGACAGGTCGGTCCAAGGCACATGGCAGATCCAGGAAACGCATTTGCATATCAATGTCCTGGAAATGAGAGCGGTACTATTGGTACTCCAAGCTCTCCATCACGCTCTCCCACAGGGCCCGATCACTCTCCTATCCGACAACATGTCGGTGGTGTGGTACATAAACAAGCAAGGTGGAACCAGGTCTTACCCACTATGCAGAGAAGCCATGAGACTTTGGCACTGGGCGGTAGCTACCAACCGCTTTCTAATGGCAATGCATATACCGGGGAAGTCCAATGTGATTGCGGACAGATTAAGCAGGACCATTCTTTTACCCCACGAATGGTCCCTCAACCAGAGTATAGCTGCGAAGATCTTCGACAGATGGGGTCTTCCTTGCTGCGACCTGTTTGCCAGCCCTCACAATGCGAAATGCAGAGAGTTCTTCACACTGTTTCCTTCTCAGGGACAGATTCCCAGGGACGCTCTGACTCACATTTGGCCTCCCGGTCTTCTCTACGCCTTCCCTCCATTCCCCCTCCTACCGAGGGTGATACAGAAGGCCATTTACATGGAGAGCGAGATGATTTTGATTGCCCCGCACTGGCCTCGTCAAGTTTGGTTTCCTTTCCTACAGAGGCATGCGATAGAAGGTCCATGGTTTCTGGATCCGTGCCAGACCTGTTGACTCATCAGTCAGGACGGCTTCATCCGTCTCTCAGGTCCCTGAAGTTGGCAGCATGGTTACTCCACTTTCATCCTTAGTTCGAGACAATGCTCTTTTCGGACGTGGTCCACATACTGTCTTCTTCTCATAAACCTTCCACTATCAAACTTTATTCCAGTAAATGGAAGAGGTTTGCCTTCTGGGCTCAAGAACGGGTATAGATCCTCTCACTGCACCAGTATCGGAGGTTCTGAATTTTCTGGCCTCCCTTTTTCAGTCGGGCTCTTCAGTTTCTACCATTAAGGTTCAGTTAGCAGCGATCTCTAATTTTCATGCTCCTTTGAACCTTCATTGATGTCTCACAAACTTTGTAAGGCTTTCCTTAAAGGGGCTTGGCTCCTTAGGCCCCTTTATCCCAGCCTGTCCCCTTGGGATTTGAATATGGTTCTTGCTGCCCTAACTGCCCGTCCTTTCGAACCAGCTGCTACTTGTGATTTAAAATTTCTGTCTTGGAAAACGGCCTTTTAGTAGCCATAACATCTGCTAGGCGAGTTTCAGAACTTCAAGCTCTTTGTTCTGATCCTCCCTATTTGATTTTTCACAAGCATAGAGTTTCATTGAAATTAAACCCTGCATTTATACCAAAAGTGGCTTCCTCTTTCTGTATGCAACAAACTATAGAACTCCCTGTCTTTTTCCCAGAATTCTCCAATAACGCAGAATATACTTTGCATCAATTGGACGTACATAGACAACATGCGTTTTTATTTGAATAGAACCGCTCAAACGCGGAAATCAAATCAATTGTTTGTTTCCTTTGCAGTGAACAAATTGGGTCAACCAGTAACAAAAGCCTCCATATCTAAATGGATTAAAGATTGTATCATTTTTATTTATTCACAGGCTAACAAAGATTTTCCCTTTCCAGTCAAGGCTCATTCTACCAGGGCAATGGCTACTTCCGTAGCTTTTCACTCCAAGTTATCAATAGATGATATTTGTGCTGCAACCTGGACTTCTCCGCACACTTTCATTTCTCATTACAAATTGGATGTGGTTTCTCGAGGCAGAGCTTCCTTTGGTTCCACAGTTCTCAGGAGTGTGTTCCAATGAGCCACCGGGATGTAGGTGCTAGGACGCTGTCCCATATGTTGTGAATGTAGCGAGATAGGATCCCATTACATCTTTTAGTTATGTACTTACCATAACTTCGGATGTATGGGATCCATCTATACATTCATAAGTACCCACCCTCCTTTCCCCCTTCCATTTGGATTTAGAGGAGCTGTAGTCACTTTTTTCTTGGCGTTCTTTCTTGAAGAACTTTAGTTGGTTATAGTGACTACTAATTTTTCTGTGTTTGCATGGGTGTATGAAAGCGAACAAACAAGATCTGGGGAAGCAGGTGTAGTGCATCCTGGGATAGGGAGTAGCCCAGCCAATGAGAGACTTCGTGCTAGTGTATTAGTTGCCGAGTCGGAGCCGATGGATCGGCTCCGAACCCATATGTTGTGAATGTAGGCGAGATGGATCCCATACATCCGAAGTTATGGTAAGTACATAACTAAAAGTTTAGTCACATCTACCAATTGGATGATAATATTGCACAGTAGTAATTGGGCACCCTTTTAAGGGCCTTTGAGTAGCTGATAATTATTAGTGGGTGGTAGCAGCTGGTACTACCATAGTCTGGGTAAAAGGGGCACAGCTGGAGAACCTGTGCCAGCCTTCCCCAGGAGTGTCTGTGTGGTTGTATAAATTTATCTCAAAGTGTGTGTCTCAGCTACTTGGGCAGGGACACGAAACACTGGTTGGACAGAGAGGGTGCTGGAGATTTTATCTTGCCCAGCTGGCTGAGATCTGGACCCTATAGCTGTGTCAGTGGGGAGTCTTATTGGGGACCTGGAGAGCAAGGGAGTGACCAGCCCCGGATTGACTGTGATCTCTGTGTGCTCTTAAGGCAAATTGCACTTTACTGTGTGTATTTGTTATCCTTTCCTCTCATATGAGACACCCTCTCTGGTGTTGGTGAGGATTGAGGCTCCTTGATTGCTGGGCCAGGGCACAGGCATCACATATTAATTGGTGGCAGTGGTTCGGATATCCTATTAATTGTTTGGCAGCGGTGGGATAGCCACACCACATATTAATTGGTTGGCAAATACTAATTGGCTTGTAGTGGTGTGGGTAGAGTGAATTGCTTAGGCCGGCTAAGATCTGGCTGTATTCAACTGGACCTATAAGAGAATTTACCTTTTATCTGTACTTTTTTCAAATAATACAGCATTTTAATTGATTTATTTGTGTTGCATTGAATATTAACTGAACTGGAAGTTTTGACTCTCTTTTTTCAGTTAGTTCCCCACCCACCCTCCCTTTTTCTGTATTGGTGTTAATCTTGGTGGCTTTGAAACTGCCCGCCCCTCTTGTAAATTTGTGTTTGGATACTCCTGGGCCCGTCTCATTTGCTCATTCAACTGAGTGCAGTGAGATCATATTCTGATTTCAGGCACTCCTACTGTGTGCAAAGAGTGCATCTGGGAAAGAAAAAAATTTAAGCTTGTTTCCTGCCTTTCCTGTAAGTGGTCTAGACTGTTTGTAGGCTTCTGAGCCCCCAAGCCTTTCTGTGTTGGAGGGAAGCCTTCTAGCTTAATTTTGTTTCTTAGAACTAGCCAGTTTTCTAGTTTCAACACTCAAATCAGTTTCTTTGAACTCAGCACTTATTCAGAACTTGTTGTAAGCACTAATAAGCGGCAAATTACTACAGCATTCAACTTTCCTCACTTGTCTAGAGGAAAGCAGTTTTTAGTACTTAATAAATAAGCACTTATCCAGGCATGTCTAAGGGTCAGCTCCCGGTGATTTCTCCTGTCTACCTGATGAATCTGGGCATCTTGGGGCAATGCAGCAATTGCCTCGTACACAGACAACCCTCTCCTCCTACCACCCAACACTACAACCTGTGAGAGATGCACTTATATAGCCAAACTGGAAACAAAGCTCTCTTCACCCAAGACTGGACTAGACAGTCAATAGGAGAAGGTAAACACTTGCACCACACCACACTCATCACATAGTCCCTCAAAACCTACACATAGAAACACAAAACACACAACTACATTCGCGGAGGCTCTCAATAAAAACCTGCCCAAGCATCAGGGACCTCCAAAGCAGAAACGCAAGCAAACTCCACCCCCCAACACAACCCGAATGACACATAGCCCACAAACTCAGTGTGCTACTCAACCACAGCCCATAAGGCATAGCAACGTACCCAACACTCTAGTCATAGGTGACTCTGTAGTCAGGCACACTGATGTTCCACTCACCAGGCTAAACAAGGAGAAAGTTACTGTCAGCTGCCTGTCAGGTGCCAGGATCCGCCACTTAATGCACACACTCAGGTCACTCCACAGCAAGTACAAATATGACACTGTCATTTTCCATGTTGGTGTGAATGACCTGAGATGTACCTCCCTGGACTACATGAAAAGAGACATGGATGAGCTCTCCGATCTTGTATCCCAGGCAGATATGACCCTAGCCCTGAGTAGCATCCTGCCATCACCCAGAATTATACCACAGTACAAGGACAAAATGATTGACTTCAACAATTGGCTAAGCTTCTGGTGTCATTCTAAGGGGATCCATATTATTTGTCTGCCTGGGACAACATGATCGACAGACCACAATGCTTTGCCAGAGATGGCCTGCACCTGTCGCCCTTGGGATTCCGGATACTGGCTAAGGCTCTTCCCACCCCTGTAGTGCCTTTTTTTAGGCAAGGTTGAAATGACAAATTCACCACCGTAACCGGTACAAGCAAGCATAATCTGAGGGTAATGCTACTCCATGCTAGAAGTCTAAACCTCAAAATGCAGTCACTCAAGGCCCTCCTTAAAATGGAGAACATCGACATCTGTGCAGTGACAGAGACCTGGTTCAAAGCTCCAGAGAGCACCCCTGCATTACTAGGCTATAATTCATACCACACCTTTCGGCAACCTAACCCGGAACGAAGCATTAAAGGTGGAGGTGTGTCCATATTCATTAAGGATATCCACACCTCCAGGCTAGTTACACAGCATAATGCATCCGAGATTATCCAAGTGCAACTAACTCTGGGCAAGACCGCAATCCAAATTGTAGCTTGCTACAGACCCCCCACTATGCCCCAGGATTCCCACTCCTCATTTCTTGATACACTGGAAAGTATTAGGGTACAACCCAACACCTTAATGGGCGATTTCAACTACCCCACCATTAACTGGGAAAACTACTCATGTACCAACTCTTTTGCTCAACGTTTTCTGGAATTCATAAATTTCAACGCCTTGGATCAACTTATTCACACCCCCACCAGGGGCAGCAATGTCCTAGACCTGGTCATTACCAACATGGGCAACTGATGTTCCACTCCAGAGGTCAATTCCTCGTTGGTCAGATCCAACCACAAGCTAATTACCCTAGACATCCACATCCCGCCCCCACCCCCAATTAGGGAAACCACCGTAAAAAACTTCTCCAAAGCCAACGTCACACTTCTTAAGACGGAAGTGGCAAACTTCATGACACCCATGCAGACGGACAATAGAGGTACGACTGCTGAATCCTACACAAATGCACTTTATAAGCACTTACACGAGTGCATGGATCATGCTATCCATAATAGGACCAAGATGCTATCCTCCAAAAAAGGAAGCCAATCTGGTGGTCCTCTGCCATAAACAAACTCTACAACAGAAGAAAGAAACTGTTGCAAAAAAGAGTAAAATCCCATGACTGGAGGAACTCCCTGGTCAACCTCAGTAAGAAGCTGAGATCCCTCATAAAATCCTCCAAAACTAGTTACGAAAACAAAATTACCACTGACTCTAAAGACAACCACAAAGCATTCTATAGCTATGTCAAGAATCTCAATGGCAACACTCAGATCTGCTCTGAGTTACAGCACAATGGCACTAAATGTACAGAACCAACTGATATTGCCAACGTCCTGGCAGATAGGTTCAGTGCTAAACCTGCCCTAGAGGGCCCATCTCTATACCGGAAGAATGCAAAGTTCCTGTAATCATGGCTGCACAGGTACAAAAACGCACTCTCCAAAGCCAAGAACACAGCATCCATGGGACCTGACAATATCCCAGGCTGCGTTCTACACAAACTACAGAATGAACTGGCACCCTACCCAAGTACCATGTTCAATCATAGCCTCACCTCAGGCTTTGGGCCCACTGAATGGCGCACCGTGACTGTTATCCCACTCCACAAAGGGGGAGCCATGACGGACCCCAGGAACTACCGCCCCATTAGCCTGACGAGCCTGGTCTGCAAGGCCATGGAAAATATCCTCATGGAACTCATAAACAAAGACATTGGTAATCTCCAGACTCTGGACCCTACCCAGTTCAGATTTGTAAAATGCAAATCATGTCTCTTAAACCTGATTGACTTCTTTGAAGCAGTCACCAAAGCCATAGATGAGGGTGAAGTGGTTCACACAGCTTATCTAGATCTCGCCAAGGCTTTCAACACCATCCCCCTCTCTGAAATATAGATAAGGTCACTAAACTAGGTATAAATCCCTATGTCACAAGATGGGTTGCCAACTGGCTCACTGACGGAACCACACTGTGAAAGTAGCGGACTTTAAATCCGACTTCAGACCAGTGACAAGTGGAGTACCACAGGGTTCAGTCCTAGGTCCTCTCCTGTTTGGTATCTACTTCTCTGAAGTACAGGCTAACACAGAGGGTCTTTGGCTAACAAAGTTTGCAGATGACTGCAAACTAGGAGCCATAATCGAAACTCCTAACGATGTGAACATACTACAAAAGTGCCTTACTGAGACAGATACCTGGTGTCAAAGCCATGGCCTGAAGCTCAATGGCAAAAAGTGTATTGTCATCCCCATTTGTAAAAACTTTGTACCCATGAACTACCACATAGCTGGTAGTCTTCTTAACACCGAAAATGTGATGAGGCCTTGGGACACAGATGGACAGTAGTCTCTCCTTTGATAATCGCATCACCACATTGGTCAGGAAATCCTTCTACGTGGCTCACCTCATCACAAAAGGTTTCTCATCCAAAAAAAGAGGTCATTGTTCCCCTGTACTCATCACTCATTAGACCCATTATAGAGTACAACGCCTCTTTTGGTATGTACCTTACAAGACTTATACAACAACTGGAAAGGCCACAGAAATACCTCACAAAGAGGATTACTGGCCTCAAACAGATCCCCTACGCTGACTGTCTCCAAAAACTCCAGCTTTACTCCGTCGCATATTGCCTACTCAAAGGCGATCTCTGCCTAACATACAAAGCTATGTCAAACCCAGAGCTGTTGGACATGCTCCACTTAAAGAAATCCCAAGCCCTCCGAGCTACACGCACTAGGGACTTAAACCTTGTCGCCACAATAAACAGAACAAGCTGGAGGGATAGATTCCTGTCCCAGAAAATTCCCATACTCTAGAACAGACTACCTATCTATGTCAAACAGATTTCCTCATTAGCACTCTTCAAGAAAAATCTTGATGATTGGATGGGAAATAGGAAATTCACCCCAGGGATCGCTTCTGTGGCTCTGCTCGACAGGGGCACAGGAAAATTATTTAGTGAAACCCAGGGCACATTTTTGGCTAGGCTTATATAGGCCCTAGGGCCAATAGCCTAGTACCTACCTATGAATTCCTGTAGCTGGTGTACAGTGACCTCTGAATGTGTTTTGTACTCTAAATCAGCCACGCAGTGAATCCTCAGAGTTCAAATCGCAATTGTTTTATTTCTTTTGTTAGCTTAGTTAATCAGCGTGAGCAGGCAGCATGTCAGCAGAGGACTATGGAAAGCTGACAGATGTGCCAGGCTAGGGGACTGGTGCATGGAAACCTGACTAAGGCAGACTTGATTGCAGCCTTGGTTACAGCTGCATCAGAAAACAGCAACCAGGAGGACAATCAGACTAGCAGTGAAGATATAATTCCCTCGGAGAATGGACAGCTCAACCTTTCTGCAGTGGACTTGAGTCTAGCTAAAGAGACTTGAGTTGCAGGCCAGGCGTGTGGAATTAGAAACAAATGAGAGACTGTGACATTTGCAGGCTGAGGAGAATGAGAAATTGTTATGTCTGGAAGCTGAGGAAAAGGAAAGGCAGAGGCAGCATGAGAAGGAGATGCTGACTCTTCGCCAGAGTCATGGAAGTAATGGGGAAAGGGAGTAACTGGACCCAAGAAGCACAAAATGTCAGTAAATTTCTTCAGTTTAAAGAGGGGGATAATTTTGATAGTTTCATTTATATGTTTGAGAGGGTATGTAAACAGTATGAAGGTGACCAAGACCTCTGGGTACGGTTCCTGACCCCCTTACTCCATGGTAAAGCTGTAACTGTTTTGTCTAAAATTTCTAACATTGCAAGTTTTGATTATACTGCTGTAAAAAATTGTCTGTTAGAACTGTTTAAGCTAACACCTGAAACATATAGGAAAAAGTTTTGTGAGCATAGACGCAAGGCAGATGAAAGTGTGTGTGAATATGTTGCTAAATTGAGTACTTATTTCCATAGGTGGGTGAGTGGATGTCAGGTCACCACTTTTGAAGGGCTGGCAGACCTTTTGGTGAGGGAACAAGCCCTTAGCACTTTGCCTGAGGACATGAGGGTCTGGTTAGCCAATAGACAATGTGCTACTTCAGATCAGTTTGGGAAGAAGGGAGACCTATACCTGGCAAGCAGGGCAGCCCTCCACAGGAAGGGGACCCCTAGTACTGCTCATGGGTCTAAAGTACCCATGGTGGGCAGCACAGACTGTCCCAACAGAATCTGCCAGTAGTAGGGGAAGCCACTAGTCCGGGTACACATCCAGGACCTAGGGTGAAATGTTTTGAATGCAACCAGTGGGGCCATGTGGCATACAGATGTCCACAGAGACAAGATGGAGAACAAAAGGTGAGGGAGTCAGTAAGTGGGAAAGACAAAATGCCAATAGTAGGTTGTCTTGAGACAACAGGGGTACTAAACTACCATCCTGCAGATGTCCTGAGAGGGAAGGATTTGGATGACGCAGTACCATGTACTTATGCAGTTACACACGGTCAGGCTAAGGGACAAGCATGTGGGTCTGGTAGCCTGGGGGAGACCCAGACAGACTGCATGCTTGCAGCCAGGACTGGTGAGGTGGTTATTTCAGCGAGGGAGCTTCTCTGTAGCAGTAAGATTGACTGTGAGCCACAGCTGCTTGTGGGTACTGACTGTCCCTTGGACAGAGTGACTGCAAAGGTAGAAGTGAGTAGTAGTACCCAGGCTGACGGTGAGGCACCACTGTCAGAGGATGCGAGACTTACTGTGGAAGGGGAGCTGGGAAGGGTTACAAGGAGAGAGTTGAGACAGGCTCAGCTGTCCGACCCTACATTGTAAGCCCTGAGGCAGGTAGCTAGGACTGTACCTGATTCTCAAGGGAAGGGGGAATCTGTATACTGGAACAAAGGGCTACTATACAGAGAGCGACCCCTGATGGAGGGCTAGAAGGTGAGAGATTACAGCAGTTGGTAGTGCCTAGAGCCTACCGTCTGGTACTTCTACCCATAGCCCATGATATTCCCTTTGCAGGTCATATGGGCATAAAGCGTACAAAGAGACATATTATGCAGAACTTCTATTGGCCTGGAATTTCCAGAGATGTAACATAGCACTGCAGGACCTGTGAGCAGTGCCAAAAGGTAGGCAAGGCAGGAGACAGGGTGAGAGCTCATTTGATGCCTTTGCCTGTGATTGAGGAGCCATTTCAGAGGGTAGCTATGGAATTGTGGGCCCTCTGAGTACCCCAAGTTCCGAGGGAAAAAGTATGTCCTAGTGGTAGTGGATTATGCTACACGATACCCTGATGCATTGGCTTTGGCCTCCATTGAGGCAGAGAAGGTGGCAAATGCTTTATTAGATATTTTCAGCAGGGTAGGTTTCCCAAAAGAAATACTGACTGACAGAGGTGCCAATTTCATGTCAGACCTGCTGGCTTGTCTGTGGAAGTCCTGTGGGGTGAAGCACATGAAGACCACCCCCTACCATCCCCAGACTAATGATCTTGTTGAGAGGTTAAACTCTACAATCAAGTCCATGCTATGGGCATTTGCAGATCAGTTTAAGAGGGAGTGGGACAAATATTTGCCCCTTCTGTTTGCTTACAGAGAAGTTCCCCGGGAATCCACAGGTTTTTCACCCTTTGAGCTGCTGTATGGGCATAGGGTGAGGGGACCTCTAGATTTAATTCGAGATTAGTGGGAAGGTGAGTGCAAGTCTCACAAGGAGTCTGTTTTGGCATATGTTCTAATTATCAGGACAAGGCTCAGGGAACTTATGGGCTTGACCCAGGAGAATCTGGCAGAAGCCCAACAACAGAAGAAGGTGTGGTATGACAGGAATGCGCGAGCTAACGAGTATGCTGTGGGGCAGCAGATAATGGTTCCCATTCCTGTCAGACACAACAAGCTGCATTCTCATTCCTGTCAGACAGAACAAGCTGCAAGCAGCTTGGGATGGACCCTACAAGGTGGTAAGAAAGGTAAGTCATGTTAACTACCTGGTGGAACAGCTAGGCAGATGGCAGGGGCACAGATTGTACTGTGTTAACATGATGAAAACTTACCATGATAGGGAGGCCCTTGTGCTGAGCATTTGCAGTGGATTGCAGGAGGAGTCTGAGGGAGATCGGCGGACTGATCTCCTCTGTGAGGCTTGGGCTGACACCTCAGTGGAAGGGGTAGCAAGGTCCCAGCAGCTATCTCCTACCCAGGTTTGAGAAATCCGAGCAGTATTGCAGGAATTTGGAGACATGTTCACTGGGAAACCAGGATGCACCCACCTGGTGCAGCACCAGGTGGATACAGGACCCCAACGGCCTATTAGGCAGGTCCCTTATAGGGTACATGAGAGAGTCAGACAGACTATGAGGGAGGAGGTGCAGGAGATATTGGAACTAGGGGTGATTCAAGAGTCCAACAGTCCCTGGGCCTCCCCAGTGATGCTGGTGCCAAAGAAGAATGGCAGCACCAGGTTCTGTGTGGACTACAGGAAATTAAATAGTCACACCGAGTCAGATGCTTACCCCATGCCTAGGACAGATGAGGCCCTAGAGCAGCTGGCTGTGTCTTAAGTATCTGACAACCATTGATCTTACCAGGGGTTACTGGCAGGTGCCTTGACTCCCAGTGCTAGAGAGAAGTCAGCCTTTGTGACTCCTTTTGGCTTGTATGAGTTCACAAAGATGCCCTTTAGGATGAATAATGCCCCAGTGACTTTCCCGAGGCTGGTAGATAATATCCTAGCAAGAGGGTTTGCCCTTGCTTACCTAGATGATATTGCCATCTACAGCCATTCCTGACCAGAGCAACTTCACTATGTCAGGGAGGTGCTGGGCAGACTACAGAAGGCAGGGTTGACTATTAAGCCAAGCAAATGTCAGGTGGGGGTATGGCAGAGGTCTCCTACCTAGGACATAGAGTGGTGAGTTGTAAGATAAGGCCAGAACCTGCCAGAGTGGAAGTCATTCAGGCATGGCCTACACCTGTTACTAAAAAGCTGGTGAGGGCATTTTTAGGGACAGCAGGGTACTACAGAAAGTTTGTCCCCAGTTCTAGTACCATAACTGCTCCTTTCGCACACCTGACAAGGAAGAACAGGCCAGATAAGGTAGTGTGGACCCCATCATGTGAGCAGGCATTTTTAGTAGCTTAAAGAAGCTTCGGGAAGACCCCCCTGTGTTAGCCAGTCCAGATTACAGCAAAGACTTTGTTGTGCAGGTGGATGCTTCAAACCATGGGGTGGGGGCTGTACTTAGCCAGATTTCTTCAGAGGGGGAAGAGCACCCAGTGGTTTATCTCAATTGTAGGCTTCAACCCAGGGAGGGAGGAATGCTATGCAGCTGTAGAGAAGGAATGTCTATCCATAGTGTGGGCACTGCAGAAACTTCAGCCTTATCTGTATGGAAGGAAATTCACTGTTATGACAGATCACAACCCTCTAACATGGTTAAACAGAGGCAGTCAGCAAAATGCCAAGTTGCTAAGATGGAGCCTGGGGTTGCAAGCATATAGTATGTCAGTGCAGCACCGGAGTGGGGTTAGCAATGCCAATGCAGATGGGCTCTCAAGACAGGGAATGGGGTGAGGCACACTCAGATAAACCTAACCCTCTCAAGCGGCATTTCTCAAGGGTCACTTGAAAAACTAGCTTGAGTTCTCCGAGGGGGGAGAAATGTGAAGACTGGTAGAGATGGGTGAAAGCTGCCAGCCTAGTCAAATAGAATTTGGTACATAATTCTGTCATTTGTAAATACTGTGAAATGTTGAACTTAAAAACAATGTGGCAACATTGCCCTCTGCTGTAAAGAAAGATAAGTCAAGCATTTCTTGTTGGTCCTTTGAAATTAAAATTATTTCATGATTGCCTTTGATGTTTACAAGTCGGCTCCAGTCTGGCTAGATGAAGGCTTCCTGCCTATTGTTTTAAGGCTAAACTTAATGACCAGAATTTACAAGGTGAATGTCCTTTATTGCTATAAGTGTAAAAGAATGTTAATGCAGTTTCTGTCAGCCTAGGAACACCAGGAAAGTAAAAAAAAATGATGATGTAATGTTTAGCAGAACTGCAGTTTCAATTTAAACAGTGAGAACCAGAGATTATTTAGCATTTTTGTCTAGACATCCAACTCGGCACTGCCTTATGCCCTCTTTATGTAAGTAGTATGTTAGAGCTGTGTTTTCTCCTAGAAGTAACTAAAAATTAGAAAGATTAGACTGTTTTTCTGTGATGTCAGAACTGTATTACTGATTTATTTTAAGTATTTCTGTGTGATCTCTGAACTCTTGACTAGCGCTGTCTGTGTATGTAGTAGAAAATATTGTCTTTATTAAATATTTTAAAACCTTTTAACTGTGGCTGGTTTGTGTAGAGATAATTTAAGCTCTTAAGAGTATTTGCATGCCTTTGGTAAAATTGGATAATAATTGGATAATAATATTGCACAGTAATAATTGGACACTCTTTTAAGGGCTTTTGAGTAGCTGATAATTATTAGTGAGTGGTGGCAGTTGGTACTATCGTATAGTCTGGGTAAAAGGGGCACAGCTGGAGAACCTGTGCCAGCCTTCCCCAGGAGTGTCTGTGTGGTTGTGTAAACTTATCTCAAAGTGTGCATGTCCTCTACTTGGGCAGGGACATGAAGCACTGATTGGACTGGAGATTTTAGGTTGCCCAGCTAAACTGAGATCTGGACCTTATAGCTGTGCCAGTGGAGATTCTTATTGGGGACCTGGAGAGCAAGGGAGTGACCAGTCCCAGACTGACTGTGATCTCTTTGTGCTCTTAAGGGAAATTGCACTTTATTGCGTGTATTTGTTATCCTTTCCTCTCATATGAGACGCCCTCTCTGGTGTTAGTGGTGAGGATTGTGGCTCCTTGATTGCTGGTCTAGGGCACTGGCATCACAGTTGCATTTATGCAAAGTTAAATTTTATACTATTGTTGTTAAATTAACTAACTCAACAACATAAAACTTTTGATCTTTACTAATACAAGATGGAAACTTACAGGCACTTAAGCCGATCAGGACTTCTTTAGCGTTATGGGTATTGCCTGAAATTAACATTATCTTAAACTAATGGCTTGCATTTTATCAATTCTTTTTTTTCATAGTCTTTAATGACTCTTTCTAGGTCTGAATTGGCTGGTGCTTATTAGGCTCAAAAGAACCACCAAGGCAGTTGAAAACCAGATTATCTGGTATAAAGAAACACATTCTTCATATTAGTGGGAAGCTGGTGTGAGTGGTAAACTGCAATAATTCCCATTTTCTTCATTAGAATTAGTGCCATTATAAAGTGTACCATCATGTTACCTAGGAGGTCTGGAGTAGGGTCCAGCACGAGTGTAAAGCTGGAATAAAGGTTTGTGCTTTGTGTAAGCTTGAATTGCAACATGATGATAAAAACAACAAAAATAGTAAAAATAATAAAACTGTTTGCCAACACTGATAGCATTGTATGATTTTATTAAATAGTTAAGTGCTTTCATTCCTAAGTAAATTGGACTTTGTCAAAACTGAAAACAAATTAAAGAAAAAAATTGTAGAAACACTGCTGTCCTCAGTTACACAGTTAATAGATTCAGTGAACAAGTCTGTCCTTGATTTGTTGTTCCCTGCCTTGTTTTTTTACCTCTGGTTTGTTGTTGGATACAGTCACTGATGTGACTGATCTGGGTTCCGTTTTCTGTGTTCGGTTTTGTTTCCAGTCCTGTTTTTATGTGATTTCATATATGGACATCATCTGTGCACCCAATTTCTGATTGGACACATTTATATATATATATATATATACATATATATATATATATATATATATATATGTATATATATATATATATATTGCTTGTATTAATCTTTTGAAAGTGTCATTTTTTTTTTTTGTAGGCTGAGGAGGATGCCAATAAACTTCGCTCAATTGTTGTACCAATGGAAGAAGAGATTGCTGTCTTGAAGGACAAGTTGAAAAAGGCCCACAAGCTGCTAGAACAGTTCCGGACAACCGAGGTGGGATATGTAAAGGACTGATTTTTTTTTTTTTTTTTTTTTTTTTTTTTAATAAAAAGTAAATATTTTCATTCATGACACTTGTTCTTACTTTGTGAACCAGAACTATGAATTCACTGTTGCTTGCAGAATGTTAAAGGTAAAAAGTTGGGTGCTAAGAGCGTAAGCTTGAAACGTTAGTCATGAGACATAGGCAGAACGAATCGTATGTTGAAGGAGAGGGTCATGGAATATCTGAATGACATACATAATAATAAATCAACAAATGCACTGGCTAAACATGCATCAGATTATGGTACACAGCACAACTTTAAATTCTTAGCTTTACAAAAAATTAATGAGAGCTTAAGAGAAGGAGATCTACGTAATGAAACTGAATATATAGAGTTGAGATGAGTTGAGATGGATTGTGGATTTTAAGGCTTATGTTTCTCCTGGCCTGAACAGTGCTGTTTCTTTAAAACCTCTCAAGAAAAATAGGCTTGCCACATTAATTCTCATTGTGTTTTTATTGGTTGTCATTTGTATTTAAACTGAATGCTTGCAGAAGTTTTTATTAAGGTCTGAAGAAGAGGGTTACCTGGCCTGAACAGTGCTGTTTCTTTAAAACCTCTCAAGAAAAATAGGCTTGCCACATTAATTCTCATTGTGTTTTTATTGGTTGTCATTTGTATTTAAACTGAATGCTTGCAGAAGTTTTTATTAAGGTCTGAAGAAGAGGGTTACCTCGAAAGCGCTTACCTAAATTATTTATTTTATTAGTAATAAAAATGTGTTTTTTACACACTAGCCACCACGCCTTTTTATTTTATGCTATTTATATTTTTTGGGCTTGTTGGTTCCACCACTTTCTTCTTGTTTTATCACAATTTTAGATTGTTCATTGCTCTTTCTTTCTTCATAAAAGTACATGATCTTTGGTGCACTTAGTCCTCCTCCTTTGTTGGACCGGTCTTGAGTATATTTTATAGACATATTGACACTGCCAGAATGTCTATGTTAATTTTATTTTATTAGGTTAAAGCTTCATGAGCCATGCCTGCAAAGTGTATTTTTATTTGAATGTCATTCAAACTTTAGAAGCATGAGAATTCATAGAAATATACATGATGGCTTGGAAATCAATTGGTCAAAGGCTACTTTTTGTTTGAAAATTGGATATTTGAACATGAAAGCAAAAATAGTAATGTTTGCTGATGCTTATCATAGCCAGGAAATAATCAAGAAGCTATTTTGCAGGTATAAACTTGATGGTTGTTCTTCGTTTTCCATTGCTGCAGTCCTTACTCTGTTGTCTCAGGCCTCCAGGAGGTAGGCCAGGCTGAGGGGCTCTCAGGTAACAGCCTTCTCTTCCTCCAAGGCAGGTAGTTAGAGCCGAGTCTTCTGGATTTCCCTCTCTAGATATCCTATATTCTGATTCTTCAGTGGATGATTCCACTCCTTCAGCTTCTCCTCCTGAGTTCTCATTTTCAGAGACTCTCTGTTCCATGAAAGAGCCAGGAAATCCCTCTTTTTTTCTCTGATTCAGGATTCTGCTTGGGAATGTGTGTTTTGCATTTTGTGAAAGATTGCTATTCCTCCCCTGTTGAAACCTCTTTTCCTAGGCTTCCTTTTTGCAGAGGCTTCCCTGATTATTGACTCTTGCCCTCCTGCTCTTATAAGTGTGATAGGTATTATAGGGTGCAGCTAATAAGTATTTGTTTAAGACTCCAAGGTAAGACCCTGAAGGTGGTAAATTTTCCTACCTCGATGATAAAGAGGCAAATTTAAAATCCTGTTTCCACTGATAAAGAGGCAAAGGGCTTTTGGATAGGTGGGGAAAAGAATGTCAGTTTCACATGCTGTAAAATGAGAGCGAATTGTCTTCTTAATTAAAATCTAAAATCTTAATTCCTTACGGATTAAAATTGCATTGAGATGCTTTGGCGGAGTTATTTGGTCTACGTGAGTTGCTGGATTTGGTTCATGTGTCTGATGGGTGGGGTTTTTGCTGTTGCACAGTGGTTTTGATGCTGCTGCTACTAGTTCTGTTCTGCTACTAGTTCGCCTAACCATGAGCAGGCCTGGAATGAAGATCAGAATTTGTTAAGATGGACTAGGATGCCTTTTGGATGCTGTGTTTTTTGGATTCGCCTGTGGAAGCAGTTTTAAAGAAAATGGAGGACAAGCTAGAAGTCTATGCAAACTGTTAAAGATTTTTGCAGGTGCAGCCCAAGTTTACATATCCCTATATGATTCCCAGTAGGTTCCAGTCTAGGGTAGGAGGTAGGGCAGGGGCTCAGTGCTTTTCTAGGCCTAGAAACAGGGTTCACCTGCTCAGACTTCTGGTGAGGGCAGGGTCAGTCCTTTCACACGTGGAGACCAATTTTGGATTTATCTCTCCTCAACAGATTTCTGGATTACAAAGTTCAAGATGACGTGCTTCAGAATCACTGGATGCTAACTTTAGATCACGAAGGGGGCCTTTTAGATCTCGGAAGCTTGCAACTTCAGCAGGAAATATTTCTAGGGTGAGCTTCATATTTGCGGTTCTAGAGTATCTACAAAGGTATTTGGCTCCAGTTGCCTTTGGCTCCCAGGCTTTCTTGAAGTATTTACAAAGGTTCTGTGACAGTGATAGCTTACTTCAGGCTGAATTCAAATCTAGACCTACTTGAAGACGCTGCCTGATTCAGCATCAGCCTAGGAAGACCTTCTACAGCATCTAGCTATGTTCTACTGTGTGCTAAGATGCTAGGAGTCTGTGACCCTCTCAAGACATGTGCTTTCTGGGTCTCCAAGACACAACAGCAGAGTCTGAGGGCTGAATATGTGAATGGCCTTCTTTAGCCGGACGCGCAAACTGAGTCTGTCACTTTTCAAGCATCAGGGCAAGAGGCATCAGTCCGTGTGACTGCAAGGACAGTCCTTCAACATTAGGGTTCATGTGCCGCAATGTGCGGGTAGCTACCCAATGCCAAACTGCATATGAGGATGGACACTGGGTATCTGGACATGTATGGACACAGCTCAAAAAGTTTCAACTAATGTGGTCAAATAATACCTTGCCTTACCTAGGAATAGGGACTCTGAAATGAGATGTCACCTAAACAAAGAAGGGTAAATCTCTGTGACCGGCTGATACTGCTTCAATTTAACGACAGCATCCTCGGACAGCATTGCTGGGGGGGAGATCTAAAGCCAAAGTGACTGCAAGACAAGTGCATGCACATGAACAGCATCTACATATCAACATGAAGGATGTGTAGTCTTCTTTGCATTAACTTCTTTCAGGGCAGGTTCTTCCAGGGCAGGTTAACATTCTAAACGACACTCATGGTACATCAGTACACAAACAAGCACACAACATTCTTCCCCTCATGCAGGCAAGCAATGATTTTATGGGAGACTGCTACAGAACTCCAGATGTGCTTGTTAAGCAGCAGAACGATGTGGATCCCGTGGAAACTGGATGGATCTTCATTTCCATTTCAGAATTGTGTAGTGTCATGGGAACTCAGACATGAATCTGTCTTCTCCACTAAACCACCAGCTGCCAAAGTATTGCACAAAGGGTTTCTTCACACACAGCTGGAAAGTGGATGCTCTGTCTTTCGTTGGGAAAACCTTGGTACTATTAAAGGTCAGGAAGATTTTATCTGACAGTTCTAGATTACCTCAGCAATGCCCAAAACCTACTACGGGGAGTCTGGAAAGAAGCTCAGCATGGCCTTTAATCTCCTGATTCTTCATCTGTATCTCTAGAAGACGGTCATCTGCTCAATGTCAAGCTTCACTCTCCATCTCTTAACAGTCTGGTATATTCTTGTTGTGAACACAGCAGGTCTCAACTTCCTCAACAAGTTTTAAATGTGATTATGGAAGTTGGAGTTCAGTGCATTGTTCAAAAAATAATGGATAGACCTATGTAGAGTACCAGAAACTAGTTGTATACTATCTGCACCAGAATTTTTCTTGATGTTAAACATTCATGTTATGGTCTGAGAACCGTTTAAGAGTAGTGAGATATTCTTGCTGGAGTGTACAAAAAAAATCCTTTAAGATGTGACAGTTTTTCAGCTCTTACTTGCCATTCTGGCAAAAGCTAGGGAAACACTTTTGAGAAGAGATGTTCAGCAAACACACTGCCTTACTGGCATATAGGTAGTAGTACCCTGCTACTCTCCCTCTGGCAGTTTGTGAAAGCTCTGAACTCCTCCCATTGCCTGTCTGAGTGTGAAGGACCAGTCACCAGACAGGAACAGGACAGCCCTTCAAACTCGCAAGACAAGAACCCGTTCAGTTTTTTTAGTGCCCTAGTCAGGGAAAGATCTCATGGGATCCTGCTTCTCCTTCTGGGTGATTTCAGTTTCAAAGCTCAGATAAAAAAATCCTTTTTTGTTTTATTTCTCTTTCTGCCTTTTTCCACAAGTCATGGGATACCATCACAGATCTTACCCACTAACCCTTCAGATCTCTTCTCCTGTTGCGTGTTCTACTTGGTCCCCACTGTATTCTCCCTGTTTCTGTTCACATTAAAGCCTTCCTAGCATTATGGACGGACAATTTTCCACAGTTTCTCCAGCCAGCCTGGTCAACATGGGCATCCTGGGGGAATGTAAAAATTGCCTAATGTACACTGTCAACTCACTTTTTCTAGATAACACAAATTCAGTATGTGAGAGATGCACCTATATTAAAAGCCTAGAATCCAGGTGCTCTCACTCACCAGTCAGTACATCTGACATTAAGCAGCTGTCATCAGTCACACCACACCCCCTACTCCAACCAAATCAACAACACATAAACCCACATGTGCAGAGGTCCTTACCAGTAACCTTCCTAAACGCCAGAAAACACAAGCATGTTGCACGTAATACAGTACATGTACCATCCCACACACTAGTGAAGCCCATAAGGCAAAACACAAAACCAAACATTTTAGTCATAAGTGACTCTGTTTTGAGACACGCAGATGTCCCTCTCACCAGGTTGGATAAGAAAAAGGTTATAGTCGGCAGTCTGTCAGGTGCCAGGATCCACCACATCATACATGCACTCAAGACTTTCAACAGCATGTACTGTTATGACTGTGTTGTAGTCCATGTTGGTATGAATGACTTGAGACGTAGCTCTCTGAACTACATGAAGAGAGACCTGAGTGTGCTCTCAGATTATGCGTCTCAGAGAAGTATGTCCCTAGCTTTAACCAGCATATTACCTTTACAAAGAAGGATGCCACAAAACAAACAAAAATGATTGACTTCAGCAATTGGATAAGTTTCTGGTGTCATTCATAGAGGCTTTGGTATCTGTCAGCCTGGGATGATATATATGGTCGATAGACCTCGATGCTTTGCCAGAGAGGGTCTTCATCTGTCACTCCTGGGTTTTTGGTTACTGGCTAAGGCTCTTGCCGCCTCTGTAGTGCCTTTTTAGGCAATGTCACAAGAACAAAATTCCCAGCATAAAATACCCTGTGAAAACAACCGCAAGGTTATGCTGCTAAACACAGAGTCTAAACCTAAAACTGCACTCACTGGAAGCAGCCCTTACCTTGGAAGATGCTGATATTTGTGCAGTCACAGAGACCTGGTTTAACACAGAGGAGAGTACCACAGCCATACCAGGATACATTTTCTTCTACACATTCAGACCATAAACTGGAAGGTATGAGAACCAAAGGTTCTAGGTACCAAAGGGTGGTGTATCATTCATTAAAAATAAATACATCTCTTCATTGGCTATACAGCATGGTTTCCTGGAATTACTTCAGGTGCAATTGACTGTTGATATGACCCCTGTTCAAGTCATTGCCAGCTATAGGACTCCCTCCATGAATCAGGACATCCACGCAGCCTACTTGGACGTACTTGAGTCTGTCAAGATACAACTGAACATCCTAAACTCACTTGCCCAGAGGTTCCTGGATTTCATCAATTTCAATGCCCTGGATCACTTTGTTGATACCCCCACTAGAGGCTGAAATGTCCTGGATCTGGTGCTCACCAACATGGCCATCCATTGCACCACCCCCAGTGTACTGCCCTCCCTGGTGAGGTCTGACCACGAATCGATTTCATTAGAAGTAACTATAACATCAGACCTCCCCCGTACCATCAACAAAAATAAAAAACCTCTCCAAGGCCAATTACAACCTTTTACATGACAGCATAAATAGCTTCAAAACCTCTCCCCTCACAGATGAAAAGGACACCTATGCAGGGATATATGCCAGTGATTTATACAAACACCTGTACAATTGTATTAACTCTGCCATATGTGACAGGACCAAAGTAAGATCCTCAAGGAAGATCAAACCTTGCTTGGTGGACATCTGCCATCAACAGGCTGTACAACAGGAGAAAGAAATGCTGTCCATGATTGGGAAGGAAAGGTCTCAAAACTGGAGACACTCCCTCACCAACTTAAACAAGTAAAACTCCTTGTGAAATCCTCAAAAGCCAATTACAAATCCAAATTAGCTTCTCAAACTAAGGTTAACCATAAGGCATTCTTTAGTTACATCCGTAACCTCAAAGGCAAGTCCCAAATTTGTGCTGAACTTGTAGTCAATGGTAATACATACACAGAACCTGTGGATGTAGCAAAACTGCTGGCTGAAAAGTTCAGTGAAAATTTCATTCCCCTGTCTCCGCCACCTATACCCCTGAGCATTCCTACCACCTGTCAACTACCAAGCATCTCCAAGGCCAAAAACATGGCCTCCATGAGACCATACAACATCTCAGGCTGTGTTCTACATGGGTTAAAACAAGAGATTTTATTTATTTATTTTACATTTGTTGACCAGGTTTGTTTGACTGAGCTAAATAGCCCTTTTTCAGCGGAGGCCCGGGGAGAAAAGCTCCGCATGTTCTACAGATTAACATTTACAAAAATAAGTAAACCATCAACAACTGGTTTACAGAAAATATTCAAAGCAACATATACATGAAAAACAAGGATTTATTACAGTAAACTAATCGTTGTCTGTCAGAGTTAGAATCCTACATCATTCAGAAGGACTAACAATAGTTTTGTCACCAGATGTAAAATCTTACATTATGCAGATAAGAGTGTATGTAATGTGTCTAGGATAGAGAAGTTAATGTGAGAGAAGGTCTAGAACGTTAAAGAAAGTTACATACATTAGGAGCAGATAGAGGTATGCAGTTAGAGTTGATAAGCTGTTTAAGAAGGGGTGGGTAAGGAGGCAGGTCCATTGGCTTAACAGGTTGTGATGCCCATGCCCTGGCCCCAGCAATCAAGGAGCCTCAATCCTCCCCACTAACACCAGTGAGGGGTGTCTCATATAGGAGGAAAGGACAACAAATACACACAGTACAGTGCAATTTACGTTAAGAGCACACAGAGATCACAGTCATTCCAGGGCTGGTCGCTCCCTTGCTCTGGCAATGGCACAGCTATAGGGTCCAGGTCTCAGCCTAGTGGGCAAGCTAAATCCTCTAACACCATCTCTGTCCAACCAGTGCTTCATGTCCCTGCCCAAATAGCTGACACACACACACACACACACACACACACACACACACACACACACACACACACACACACACACAGACTTTGAGAAGGGTTTATGTAACCACACAGACACTCCTGGGGAAGGCTGGCACAGGTTCTCCAGCTGTGCCCCTTTTACCCAGACTATATGATAGAAATCACTGCCACCACCCAGCTAATAATTATCAGCTACCCAAAGGCCCTTAAAAGGGTGTCCAATTATTACTGTGCAATATTATTATCCAATTGGAAGTATAGCCCACGGCTAAAGCTATTGGAGTGACTTTGTACAATTTAGGGTGCAGATAGGGGAACGAGTTAATGAACTTGATGGTTTTAATGAAGGAGAACCTTTAAGAATCTCTGAAATAATCAGAAACCGGAATGGTAACTATTATCAACAACAACATTTTCAGAGAGGAGGAAGAAGGGGGGGTGGGAGAGGTATTAGATTTGGTTAATGCACCCCACCCTGATCTAGATGAACATTATGACCTTATCAGGCAGGATGAAGCTAATATGTTTAAGTTCTCAGAATGGTTATTGTATTTATAACTTCAGTCAAACTGAATTAAAAGATGAACACTTCAGTTTGTTATCAAAAGGTATGAAATTTATTCCCCAGAAAAAAGGTGACTTAACCAAAACGTTAATGGATGTGAAACTATTCACCAGAAAACTTAATTTAGGTTTAATGTTTGGTGAAGTGAATAATACAAACAGTTCTAGCAGGAGAAAAATTATTATTAACCCACCTTTACATCCCCAGATTTGTAATTTTGAATAGATTTTAGAATCTAAATTAGAAAAGCCATGCCAAAAGTTAAATACAAAAACAATGTAAGCATAAATGAAAGAACTATTTTGGATGAGCTCAGATTGAATAAACACGTAAGGGTGATGAAACCAGACAAAGGTGGGGGAATGGTACTGATGGATACTGTAATATATGAAGAAAAGATGAATGAAATACTAATGGACACAGACAAATATGAAAGCGCATCAAGAAATCAAGTAAATATTTCCTATAGTAGAATAGATGGGGTTCTCTCTGACCTGTTAATGGAAGGATTAATAGACGTCAGTACCTACAATTATTTAAAGGTCGACAAACCCAAGATCCCTACAATCTTTGGAATACCCAAAACTCGTAAAAAATGATGGTCTCAGCAGAGGGGTCCAAAACTTTACCTTTAGCTAAATTGGTAGACTGTAAGTTAACAAATATTTGGTTGAAAAGGAAAAATATCCTAAAAGATTCCTGGGATCTCCTTAGGGGCGTCCATAATGGTTTGTTCAACAAAGATCTGACCTTTATTACAATTGACGTCATTGACCTCTTTACATGTATTCCCCACTCTGATGGAATGCAGATCTTAGAAGAAATTTTATTTGAGGAGACAGAAATGTCCCAGGCTGATAGGTTGGTGTGCCTCATCCTTTTGGAATTAGTTTTAAAATACAGTTTTATTTATTTTAAAGGAGACTCCTACCAACAAGTTAGAGGGGTGGCGATGGGCGCTGCATGCGCACCCACCTCTGCTAACTTAATTTTAGCCAAATGGGAAGAAAAACATGTACTGGACTGTGTGTGTATAAGAATAGTTGGAGCCTGTATAAGAGGTTCCTGGATGACATCTGCATTTTATTGGGTGGATAACAAGAATAGAATTCAGGAATTTGTTGATTTTTATACATACCACCTCCCCATTTCTTAAATTTACCTTCAATGTTTCGGACGAAAACTTGCAATACTTAGATATAGAAATATTTAAAGAAAACAATAGGTTCAGTTCAAAGGTGCATAGAAAAAAACACCTTTACTAACTCATATTTGCACTACAATAGTGCTCACCCATTTCGTTACAAGAGAATTTTTGTGAAAGGGCAGTGTATAAGGGCAGGTCGTATGACCTCTGATACAAATAATTTTTTGAATTAGTGTAATTTCCTCAAAGTATTGTTTTTAGCAAGGGGTTATCCAAAAGAGTTTCTTGAAGATATTATAAAACAAGTACAGGAAGGTAGAAATGACAAATATTAACCCATCCTTTGTCAGCCCTAAATGGAGAACCATTGTACTGACTCCATACAGCAGAATCAATGTAGCAAAGCAATGGCGCTAGAATATAATGCTTGTAGTGTAGTAGTCAGGAAAATCATTAGTGAGGCATGAAATAAACCTCACTGATGTGGAAGAAATAACCAGCACAGAACTGAAATTTGCCGTATAAAAACTCACAAAGTGTGAAAAATGCTTTAGAAAATGATAAGGAGACAAATGGTGGAAAGAAAGTTGGTACCTATAAATGTGGGCGGGGTGTTCACAATGTAGGTTTATAATGAATAAGGAAGAAGTTATTTTAAGTAGCAGAAATACGGTTCTAAGTAGCAAAGGATATTTTAACTGTGATTCTAATGGACTTATTTATCTAGCTCGGTGTGAGGTATGTTGCTCTTTTTACGTGGACAAAACTGAACGCAAGCTAAAAAGGAGGATATACGAACACCTGTATGATATACAGAATAGGAAGGAAACAAATGCCCTTTTTAAACATTCTTTAAAGTGTGTTAATGCTAATTATTCTTTTTTTTGTTTGTTTTGGAAGGGGTTAAAAAATATGTTAGAAGGGGACAATGGGAAGAGAAAAATAGAATAAAAGAGCTATAGTGGCAAATAACACTTCAAGCCACATCTCTTCCAGATTTAAATGAGACTATCTCCCTCGTAACCGTTTTGAAATTAAGGGCAGCTAAATTATAAGATCACAAAACAAAACACAATATCAGTTGTTATTTGTACTTTGCTGCTTTTTTTTTTCTTTTTTCTTTCACATCGAGATGCAATTTTGACTTTGACCACTAGAGTGTGCTAATATATCATTTTATATTTATTTTATTGAAATCCGCGGTGATGGTGCTGCGGTAGCGTTGTCGCTTCACAGTAAGACACTGTCCGGTTTGATTCTCAGCTAGAGCGTCTTCTGCGTGGAGACATGCGTGAATGGGCGTACCTTCGTTGAAGCTTTTGCGCCAGGGCTGGCAACTCTGCACCTAAAAATCAACTGCCAATCATTAGCGGACCGGAGTTCCGCTGTGGCGACCCCTAACCGGGAAAAGCTGAAAGACACACCAATATTTATTTAATTGAAATGATTTTATTTAAGACATTTATGCATTGTATAGATCCTACAAACTTATTTATTTTATTAAGTTTGTAAAATGTATTCTATTGACTTCTTATATATTCATGGATAGTTTATACAATGGTCTTAATGCTTTTTAATGTTTTTATGGTTAACATGGTTTTAACATGAATATTCATGAGTATTTATGATGTCTTTAATTGGATGTTTTGGATTGGTTATTTTACTTCTTAGAGGATTATAAAAGCCGTTATTTTGTTCTCTGACCCACTTCTGATGAAGTGATTTAAATGAAAATGCTGTTTTTAATGTGTGCATTCATGTGCTTGTACCTATATTACAGTGGATTTTACATGAACTCCGACTTATTCCTGGTCTTGTGGTACCTTGGATTGACTTATTGGTTTACATTGGTACCTTTGTGGCTGTCTTTTTTTTAATTTTCTTTGTACAATTTTACCAAAGGCATGTAAGTACTCTAGAGAGCTTCAATTATCTCTACCAAAAACAGCCACAGTTGAAAGGTTTTAAAATATTTAATAATAAATAATAAAAACACAAGATAATACTTTTTACTACACAGTGCTAGTCACGAGTTCAGAGATCACAGAGAAATACTTAAAATAATTCAGTAGTACAGTTCTGACATCACAAACACTTATAATCTTTCTAGTTTTCTAGTTTCTAGCCATTTCTAAGAGAAAACACAAGTCTAAGATAAACTTACACATAGAGCAAGACAGTGCTGATGAGTTTAGATAGTCAAGACAAAAAATGCTTAATGCTCTCTGATTCTCTGTTTTTAAAATCACATTCCTGGTTCACATTACATCATTCTTCACACTTCCCTGGGTTCCCAGGCTAACAGAAACTACATTTACATTTTTCACCTCTGGGCAGAAACCAGAGCAATAAAGGACATTTATGCATGCAAATTCTGGCCATTAAACCTGGGCTTAAAACAATAGCAAGAATTCCTTCACCTAGACACGCCGGAGCCGACTTTTAAATATCAAAGACGGTCATAAAATGCTTGACTTAACTTCCTTACAGCAGAGTACACTTTTGTTACATTTTTTGCAGCAGCATTTTTTCCATCTAAGACAACAAGCCTGTGGCTGACATTTGTTTGTTTGTGTAATATTTACAAATGACAGAATTATCTATAAAATTGTAACTGGCTAGGCTGGCAGCCTTCACATCCCCCCCCCAGAGAACTCAAGCTAGTTTTTCAAGTGACCCTTGAGAAATGCTGCTTGAGAGGGTTAGGTCTGTCTGAGTATACCTTACCCCATTCCCTGTCTTGAGAGCCCATCTGCATTGGCATTGCTAATCCCACTGCGATGCTGCACTGACATATCATATGCTTGCAACCCTAGGCCCCATCTTAGCAACTTTGCCTTTTTTGGCTGGTTCTGTTCTTCCTTGTCAGGTCTGTGAGGGGAGCAGCTGAACTGGGGACGAACATTCTGTAGTACCCTGCTGTCCCTAAAATGCCCTCAGCTGCTTTTTAGTAACAGGTGCAGGCCATGCCTGAATGGCTTCCACTTTGGCAGGTTCTGGCCTTATCTTACCACTCCCCACTCTATGTCCTAGGTAGGAGACCTCTGCCATACCCACCTGACATTTGCTCGGATGAATAGTCAAACCTCCTGGATATGCTGAAGGTGTTCTGGCCAGGAATGGCTGTAGATGGCAATATCACCTAGGTAAGCAGGGGCAATCCCTCCTGCTTGGGATATGATATACCAGCCTCTGAAAGTTGCTGGGGCATTCTTCATCCCAAAGGGCATCTTTGTGAACTCATACAAGCCAAAAGGAGTCACAAAGGCTGACTTCTCTTTAGCACTGGGAGTCAAGGGCACCTGCCCCCTTGGTAAGATGAATGGTTGTAAGATACTTAGCCCCACCCAGCTGCTCTAAGGCCTCATTTGTCTTAGGCATGGGGTAAGCATCTGACTCTGTGTGACCTATTTAATTTCCTGTAGTCCACACAGAACCTGGTGCTGCCATCCTTCTTTGGCACCAGCACCACTGGGGAGGCCCAGGGACTGTTGGACTCTTGAATCACCCCTAGTTCCAGCATCTCCTGTACCTCCTCCTCCCTCAGAGTCTGTTTGACTTTCTCAGGCACTCTATAAGGGGCCTGCCTAGTAGGCCTTTGGGGTCCTGTATCCACCTGATGCTGCCCCAGGTGGGTGCACCCTGGTTTCCCAGTGAACATGTCCCCAAATTCCTTCAACACTGCTTGGATTTCTCGGACCTGGCCAGGAGATAGCTGCTGTGACATTGTTACCCCTTCCACTGAAGTGTCAGCCCAAGCCTTACTGAGGAGATCAGTCCCTAGATGTCCCTCAGACTCCTCTTGCAATCCACTGCAAAGGCTCAGCACAGGTGCCTCCCTAACTGGTAAGGTTTCATCATGTTAACGTGGTACAATTTCTGCCCCTGCCATCTGCCTAGCAGTTCCACCAGGTAGTTAACCTCACTTACCTTTCTTACCACATTGTAGGGTCCCTCCCAAGCTGCTTGCAGCTTGTTGTGTCTGACAGGAATGAGAACCATTACCTGCTGCCCCACATCATACTCTCTCTAGCTCACGCATTCCTGTCATACCACACCTTTTTCTATTGTTGGACTTTTGCCAGGTTCTCCTGGGCCAAGCCCATGAGTTCCCTGAGCCTCGTCCTGAGGTTTAGGACGTATGCCACAACAGACTCCTTGTAAGACTCGCACTCACCTTCCCACTCATCTCAAATTAAATCTATTACTCGTCTCACCCTATGCCCATACAGCATCTCAAAGGGTGAAAAAGCTGTGGATTCCTGGGAACGTCTCTGTAAGCAAACAGATGGGGCAAATATTTGTCCCACTCCCTCTTAAACTGATCTGCAAATGCCCGTAGAGTGGACTTAATTGTAGAGTTTAATCTCTCAAGAAGACAATTATTCTAGGGATGGTAGGGGGTGGTCTTCATGTGCTTCACCCCACAGGACTTCCACAGACAAGCCAGCAGGTCTGACATGAAATTGGTACCTCTGGTAGTCAGTATTTCTTTTGGGAAAATTACCCTGCTGAAAATCTCTAACAAAGCATTTGCTGCCACCTCTGCCTCAATGGAGAACAAAGCCACTGCCTCAGGGTATCGTGTAGCATAATCTACTACCACTAGGATATACTTTTATCCTGTGGAACTTGGGGGTACTCAGAGGACCCACAATATCCATAGCTACCCTCTGAAATGGCTCCTCAATCAGAGGCAAAGGCATCAAAGGAGCTCTCACCTTGTCTCCTGCCTTGCCTACCTTTTGGTACTGCTCACAGGTCCTGCAGTGCCCTGTTACATCTCTGGAAATTCCAGGCCAATAGAAGTTCTGCATAATACGTCTCTCTGTACATTTTATGCCCATATGACCTGCAAAGGGAATATCATGGGCTATGGCTAGAAGTGCCAGACGGTAGGCTCTAGGCACTATCAACTGCTGCACTCTCTCACCTTCTAGCCCTCCCTCAGGGGTCCACTCTCTCTATAGTAACCCTTTGTCCCAGTATACAAATTCCCCCTTTCCTTGAGAATCAGGTGCCTCCCTAGCTACTTGTCTCAGGCCTTGCAATGTAGGGTCTGAGAGCTGAGCCTGTCTCAACTCTCTCCTTGTAACCCTTCCCAACTCCCCTTCCACAGGAAGTCTGCCATCCTCTGACAGTGGTGCCTCACTGTCAGTCTGGGTACTACTACTCATCTCTACCTTTGGAGTCACTCTGTCCAAGGGAACATCAATACCCACAAGCAGCTGTGGCTCACATTCAGTCTCACTGCTACAGAGTAGCTCCCCTCCTGAAGTTACCATCTCACCAGACCTGGCTACAAGTATGCAGTCTGTCTGGGTCTCCACCAGGCTACCAGACCCACATGCTTATCCCCTAGCCTGACCGCATCTAACTGCATAAGCACATGGTACTGCCTCATCCAAATCCTTCCGTATCAGGACATCTGCAGGATGGTAGTTCGGTACCCCTTTTGTCTCGAGACAACCTACTGTTGGCATTTTGGCTTTCCCACTTACTGGCTCCCTCACCTTTTGTTTCCCACCTTGCGTCCGTGGACACCTGTATGCCACATGGCCCCACTGGTTGCATTCAAAACATTTAACCCTAGCTCCTGGATGTGTACCTGGACTAGTGGCTTCCCCTGCTACTGGCAGATTCTGTTGGGGCAATCTGTGCTGCCCACCATGGGTTCCTTTAGACCCATGAGCAGTACTGCGGGTCCCCTTCCTGTACAGGGCTGCCTTGCTTTCCACGTGTAGGTCTCCCTTCTTCCCCAACTCATCTGAAATAGCACATTGTCTATCAGCTAACCAGATCCTCATGTCCTCAGGCAAAGTGCTAAGGGCTCATTCCCTCACCAAAAGGTCTGCCCGCCCTTCAAAAGTGGTGACTTGACATCCACTCACCCACCTATGGAAATAAGTGCTCCGTTCAGCAACATATTCACACACTTTTCATCTGCCTTGCATCTATGCTCACAAAACTTTTTCCTGTACGTTTCAGGTGTTAGCTCAAACAATTCTAACAAGTGATTTTTAACAGCAGTATAATCAAAACATGCAACATCAGACATTTTTGACAAAACAGTTACAGCTTTACCATGGAGTAAGGGGGGTCAAGAACCGTACCCAGAGCCTTTGGTCAACACTATACTGTTTGCATACCCTCTCAAACATATGAATGAAACTGTCAAAAGTATCCCCCTCTTTAAACTGCGGAAGAAATTTACTGACCTTTTGTGCTTCTGGGGTCCAGTTACTTCCTTCCTCATTACCTCCATGACTCTGGCAAAGAATCAGCATTTCCCTCTCATGCCTCCTCTGCCTCTCATTTTCTTCGGCTTCTGTCTCCAAATGCCTGGCCTCCAACTCCAGTCTCTTTAGCTCCAGATGGAATTTTAAGTCCTCTGCAGAAAGGTTGAGCTGTCCATTCTCCGATGGTATTATATCTTCACTGCCAGTCTGATTGTCCTCCTGGTTACTGTTTTCTGATGCAGCTGTAACCAAGGCTGCAGTCAGGTCTGCCTTAGTCAGGTTTCCATGCATCAGTCCCCTAGCCTGGCATATCTCAGCCAGCTGGCTCCTTGTCAGATTTCCATACTCCTCTGCTGACATGCTGCCTGCTCACCCTGACTGACTAAGCTAACAAAGGAAATATAACTATTGTGATCTGAACTCTATTCACTGCGTGGCTGATTTAAGAGTACAAAACACCTTCAGAGCTCACTGTACACAAGCTACATGAATTCACTCTACCTACACCACTACAAACCAATTAGTATTTGCCAACCAATTAATATGTGGTGTGGATATCCCACCACTGCCAAACAGTTAATACGTGACACCCGTTCCCTGGCCCAGCAATCAAGGAGCCTCAAACCTCGCCACTAACACCAGTGAGGGGCATCTCATATAGGAGGAAAGGATAACAAATGCACACAGTAAAGTGTAGTGTGGGAGAGGGGAGGGATTAGTTATAGTTTATGTGGAGAACAGGAAGAAGGATGCAGAGTGGGTGTTAACAATGGTTAGGTATAAAGGAAATTATATTGGGAGGGGGTGGGGAGTGAAGTGAACCCGAGCAGCGAGGGCGAATGAAGCAGGGCTACACATGCGAGAAGGCTCAAAAAAACAATCAGTAGCTGTTTGTCTATTAGTAAATGTTGCTAGCAAGCGCTTTAAGGATGAGTAGAGCCAAGGGAATTGGGACTGAACTACACTTTTGTTTTGGAATAGTTTTAACCTTAGACTCTGGAGTTCACCTGTTTGCATACAGAGGGAATAAAAAGATCTTATATAATTAGTAGAGTATGTTAAGTAGTGGCTGACTTGATTAAAGCTCTCCAAGTTGGAAGCTGAATGGAGCACAATGCAGCTGTGCTCACCTCATAATGATAGTCAAAATAAGAGAAAATTGTTAAAAGCAATTCAATGACATTCACCTAATGATTAATTGTAAAGGAAGGCTTTTGTAAAAAAAAAGTTGAGATTTCCCAGAGCTTGAGCTTTTGCTGAAACTTTGCTTCAGAACTGAAGTGTGTGTGTGTGATCCCAAGGCTATTGGAATGCCCGAGCAAACTGCAAAGAGGAAAAAATAGACAAGAGTGTGAGCAGAAAGTGAAGAGTACAGTTTTAGGAGAAATGGAGACAAACTGGGAGAGAGTAGAGGATATTAGTCAGAGTGTGATGGAAGGATTATCAGAGCGGTGGTGGTGCTGCGGTAACGTTGTCGCCTCACAGCACGACGTTGTCCCATTCGATTCTCGGCTAGAGCGTCTTCTGTGGAGACCTGCGTGAATGGGCGTACCTTTGTTGAAGGTTGTGCGTTGGGGCCGGCAACTCAGCACGTAAAAATCAACTGCCAATCATTAGCGGTCCGGAGTTCCGCTGTGGCGACCCCTAAAAGCCAAAAGACACAACAACAGAGAGTGGGTTCAAGAAATGTTACAGTAAATAGGTACATAGATAAATGTCCAGGGAAGAGTAAAGAATCGCAAAGAATAGGAAACAGTGTCTAGGCAAATCATAATAGACAAATTTAACAACGTACTAAGTCTAATAGGTTAAAGTAGCACCATAATTATGTAAGATACTGGTTAGAATGTGTAACAAACTCTTTCTGCTTTTCAAATACCAAATAAACAAACAACTGTATGTTTCTGCTTACAAATACCAAGTACATTTCTGCTTACAAAACCAGTTAGAACTGTAGTTAGGTGAGATGGAGGTTAGAGTTTGCAACAAACACTGTTTCTGCTTTTCAGAAACCAAATAAACAAACTGTATGTTTCTCCTGGCTGATAGCAGGTATGTTTCTGCTAATATCAATTAGAAATGTAGTTATGTAAGATGCTGGCTAGAATTTGTAACACATGCTGTGTTTCTGCTGTTTGTATACACAGTTGCAACCGTATGTTTCTGCTTACTAATACTAAATGCAGAATACTGTGAAGCAGATATCAATAAAGGATATGTCTATGAAGCCACTCCAGCTTCCTAGTTAAGTTTAGATATGTAAGTATGCATATACACACACTGGAGTAATCACCAAGCTCTACATAGGCAATCAGCAGTGCATAAAATGAGTAAATGTAGTACTAATGTAGAACAGAATAGAAGTGTAGCACTAATATAGAATAGCATAAAACACCAATGGGTACTCTATCATTCACAGCCTAAGAACTGGCTTCATTCCTGAGAAATGGGAAAATGGCTACTGTCCTCCCTTTGCACAAAGGGGATGCATCCACTGACCCATTAGTTTTACCAGCCTTATCTGCAAAACCATGGAGTGAACCATCGTGGACCTTATAAATAAAGATATAGGAAATCTCTAAATGCTTGATCCCACCCAGTTTGGCTTTGTCAAGGGGAGATCATGTCTGTTGAACTTGGTGGACTTCTTTGAGACAGTCACCAAAGCTCTAGACAAGGGCAAAACTAAGCACACGCCCTACCTAGACATAGCCAAGGCCTTCGACACAATCCTACACTCTGGCATCATTTATAAACTCACCCAGTTTGGTATCAACCCATATATTGTCAGGTGAGTGGCGAACTGGCTCACTGATAGAATTCGTACAGTTAAAATAGGAAGTCTGCCTCCTCAAGCAGACCCGTAACTAGTGGTATCCCACAGGTTTGGTCCTGGGACCCCTATTTTTAAGAATCTACTTGGGACCCCTATTTTTAAGAATCTACTTCTCTGAAGTCCAGGCAAAAACTGAAGTTCTGTGGCTTACCAGGTTTGCTGATGACTGCAAACTGGGAGCAGTCATCAAGACCTCAAGCAATGTCAACATCTGCAGGAGGGACTTACACAAACTAGTGATTTGTGCCAAAATCATGTTCTTAAACTAAATAAAAAAAAATGCATTTTCATCCTCTAGCAAGGGCGGTGTTCCAGCAACCTACTAAATCAGTAACAATACCCTAAGCATGCATTCAGTGGTAAGAGATCTGGGCACACAGGTTGACAGCAACCTTACTTTTGATCACCATGTCTCCATAATGGTTAGAAGGGCATTTTGTGTTGCTGTTCTCATAAGTAAAGGCATTGCGTCCAGGATGAGAGAGGTTAATCCCCCCCCGTACTCTTCCCTCCTCAGGCCTATAATACAATGCAATGCTCCCTTTGGCATGTACCTTTCCAAGCACCTGCAGCAATGGGAAATGCTACAGAGGTTCCTTACAAAGAAAATTCAGGGACTCCCAACATCCGTCATATGTGGACAGACTGAAATCGCTGTCACTTTACTCTGTGTCATACAGACTGCTCAGAGGTGACCTGTGCCTGACATATAAGACAGTCTCTGACCCTGCTTTATTCGAAATGCTGCAAATTTGGAAGTCTAATAGCACACGGGTCATTCACTCAAAGGACCTTAACCTGGTATGCAACATCTACAAAACCTGCTAAAGAGAGAGATTTGTCTCCCAGACGTTGCCTCACCTTTGGAGCAGGCTTCAACTTCATGTTAAGCAGAGCCCTTCACTGATTCTGTTCAGGGGCAGTCTGGGCGATTGGATGGATAACCGAACATTCTCCCTGGGGGTTTCACCTGTGTCCCTCTTGCACATGGGCAACAGGTGCTGACTTTTAGTGTCTACTCTTAAAGGACACTCTTGGAAACAAGAATTTCATTTGGCTAGGCTTGTAAGGACCCCAGGGCCATTAGCCTAGTAACTTCCTATGATCCTATGAGTAGTATATTTTGCTGATTTGCTTATAGGTTCAAAGGTTGGTATTAGGCTGTCAGCCCTAGGGCCTATACAAGCCTAGCCATAACAATTCCCTGGCTATTTCTTCCCACAATATTTACTTCCATGGACCCTTGTCTAGCAGGGCGACTGACGTGATCCCCTGGGTGAATTTCCTATCTCCCATCCAATAGTCAAGGTTCCTTTTGAAGAGGGCCAAAGAGGCGCTCTGCTTGACATGTATGGGCAGTCTATTCCAGAGTCTGGGGAGTCTCTGGGTTAGGTACCTATCCCTCCAGCATGTTTTGTTCATTGTGATAGCAAGGTTTATATCCCTGGAGCGTGTGGCTCCGAGGGATTTGGATTTCTTTGTGTAACATGTCCAACAGCTCTGGGTTTGACATGGCCTTGTATGTTAAGCAGAGATCGCCTCTGAGTAGACGATATGCGACAAGAGTATAGCTGGAGTTTTTTTTAAACGGTCAGCGTAGGGCATCTGCTTTAGGCCTGTGATTCTTTTAGTGAGGTATTTCTGCAGCCTTCCCAGTTGTTGCAGATGTCTTGAGAGGTTACATACCAAACGGGGCATTGTATTCTGTAATGGGTCTAATGAGGGATGAGTACAGTGGGACAATGACCTCCTTTTTTCTTGATGAAAAGCCCTTTGTGATGATGTGTGCCACATAGAAGGATTTCCTGACTGTTGTGGCGATGTGGTTATCGAGGGTGAGACCACTGTCCACCTGTGTCCCCAAGTCTCTTATCACACTTTCTGTGTTTAGTGTACTGCCACCTATGTGGTAATTCACGGGTACATGTTTTTTCCCAAAGGGGATAACTATACATTTCTTGGCATTGAGCTTGAGCCCATGGCTCTGGCACCAAGCATCTGTTTCTGTAAAGGCCCTTTTGTAAAATATCCACATCATTTGGAGATTCAGTAATGGCTCCCAGTTTGCAGTCATCTGCGACCTTTGTTAGCCAGAGTCCCTTAGTGTTGGCCATGCCAAGCAAGAGCAGTCCCAGGACTGAACTCTGAGGTACTACACTTGTCAGTTGTCTGGAGCTGGATTTGGAGTTGGCTACTTTTACAGTGTAGGTTCCGTCAGTATCCTAGTTGGTAACCCATCGAGTGACGTAGGGATTAATGCCCAGCTTAGTGAGTTTATCTATGATTCCAGAGTGGGAGATGATGTCGAAGGCCTTGGCGGGGTCCAGGTAGGCTGTGTGGACCACCTTACCCTCGTCCACAGCTCTGGAGACTGATTCGAAGATGTCAGTCAATCAGGTTCAGGAGACGAGATCAGCCCTTCACGAACCCAAACTGGGTGGGGTCCAGAGTTTGAAGGTTGCCAATGTCTTTGTTTATAAGTTCCATGATAATACATTCCATGGCCTTGCAGATCAGGCTCGTCAGACTGATGGGGCGGTAGTTCCCAGGATCCAAGTTGGATCCCCCCTTGTGGAGTGGGATAACTGTAGCTGTGCGACACTGTGACCACGAAGCCTGAAGTGAGGCTATGATTAAACATGACACTTAAGTGAGGTGCCAGTTCATTTTGTAGTTCATGTAGTACACAGCCTGGGATGTCGTCTGGTCTCATTGATTCTGTATTCTTAGCTCTGGAGAGTATGGTTTTTACCTGTGTGGCTGTTATTACTGGAATTTGGCAATTTTTCGGTATTGAGATGGGCCCTTTAGGGGGTGAGAGGGGGTAAAGTTGGCACTGAATCTATCTGCCAGGATATTGGCAATATCCTTGGGATCAGTATATTTAATGCCATTCTGTTGTAGTTCAGAGCAGATCTGAGCATTGCCATTTAGATTCTTGACATAGCTATACAATGCCTTGTGGTTGTCTTTAGAATCTTTGGCAGTTTTATTTTCGTAACTAGCTTTGGAGGATTTTATGAGGGATCTCAGCTTTTTATTGAGGCTGGTAAGGGAGTTTTTTGCATCTTTGGATTTTCCTCTTTTCTGCATCAGTTTCTTCCTTTTGTTGTAAAGTTTGTTTATGGCAGGGAACCACCAGATTGGCTTCCTTTTTTTGGAGGAGAGCATCTTGGTTCTATTTAGGATGGCACGATTCATGCACGAGTGGATGTGCTAGTACAGTGCCTTAGTGTAGGATTCAGCAGTCGAACTTTCAGTTCCCGTCTGCATGGGTGTCATGAAGTTTGTCACTTCTGACTTGAGTAGCATGAAGTTAGCTTTGGAAAAGTTTTTTTTTTACGGAGGTTTCCTTACTGGGGGGGGGGGGGGCATGTGGATGTCAAGGGTGATTAGCTTATGGTCAGACCTGACCAACGAGGGGGTGATCATAGGTGTGGAGCATCTATTTCCCATGTTGGTAATGACCAGGTCTAGGATATTGGAGCCCCTGGTGGGACTATGGATTAGTTGATTCTTTGTTCTTGTGGAAAATTTGCATGTACTTTGATCCTAATTTATCTTACAGTATATGATTTGTACTGTTTACTTTTATATTTCTTCAGTTTCTTTGGGGCTTTTAACCCTTTTAAAATACGTTATGGCTATTTCTGATAGTTTAACTGAGTTTTTCTACTAAGGTTGTTTAGTGCAGTTTCTCTCATTGCCTCATGCTGCCAGAATTGCGAGTAATTCATAGCTGTTGTTTATGTTGATTTTAAAAGATTTTTTGAAAGTTTTTATAGAAACACTCAACACTTTTTCATTTTTTTTCTTAAGGGCTATGATTATTTGAGGTCCCTGAACACATTTACAGGATTTTAAATAATTTTTCCATTTAAGTCACAATTTGGGTGCCATTCAGTTTGTTTAATTCCACACATGATTGGATTTAATATTATTTGATGTGGTTGAGTAGATTTACAACTTTTTAACTACTTTTTTCATAAATCACAATTTTGGCACCATTTTCTGTGTGTGACATTTTTGACAGGAATATTGCTTAGCCTTAGACAATTAGTATATTATTATTTTAGGTTGTTTCTGTTTATGTGAGGCTAAAAATAACATTTAATCATTTTAAATTGGGGGCCTGTGTGTTATGGTTATTGAGCTTTCTGTGGTGTTACTGAAATTGCTGGGGTTTTTCCCACAGTATAGTATTCAGTTTAGTTTCCCCATAGAAATAGACTACAGTGTGCTATTTGAAGGGAACTTTTTGGGATTTGTCCATTGTGTACTGAGCTGACTGTGCAGCCAGCAGTGGTATTGATCTGGCTAGTTTTTGCCCCCCCCCCTCGTCTTGAGAAATTCTGTTATGGTTCTCCCATCTGCACCTAAACATTGAAAGAATAAATCAAAATGTATGTCTCAGCCTATGGCCTGTGACTCTGCAGAAGCCTTGGCTTCGGGCTGGCTTTCAGACCACTTGCCTTCTGTTACCTCCATGTCCTCTGGTGTGGTCATAGTACCACACCTGTGTGTGACATCTCCAGGACTGTACTATTGCTGCTTCAGGTATAGGAGAACCAAACCATTTAGGTGCCGTGAAGTTAGAGGTGCAGAATCTGTTGCCTGTGTTGATCATCTTACCTGAGGATTCTCCCACTAGTGTAGTGTATGCTAAAAAGGAACAGAAGACCCACCAAGGTAGTGGTGCAGCAATCTCTGACTGGTTTTCCACTTGAGATGGTGGCTATGGATAGATCCATTGTTCATGCAGTTGATTATGAGGTGCATACCCAGGGTATGAGTAACGCTGGTGCTTCCCCCTCTGGTCAGTGAGCTAAGGATCTTTTTGAAGGGGATGCGATATCTGAGGACTCTGACCTGTCCAAGTTGGATCAGTCTGTTTCCTCTGATGACGAACAGGTACAGGGATGTAAAGAGATGTTTTCTTTTTCCCATATGCTGACTAGATTTAGAGATGTATTCTGTTAGGTGTAATCATTGGCTGCCTCTGAGATTAGTAGGGTTTATGATTTCTTGGAGGGTAAGGCCCTGGACATTGAGACCTTTCCTTCATTGATCACAACTTTGGAAGATGTCTTCAAGAAAGCTTATAGCTGTTCTCTGCTTATTGAGGCTTTGCCTAAGAAAGTGTTGAAGAAATTTCAGGGCCTAAAAGCCTCTTTGCTTGTAGACCCTAATTCTGTGTCACTGATAACTTTTGCCAATAACAAGACCATGTCTTATTCTAACCCAGACCCTCAGGATAAACTAGGCAAGTGGCTAACAGTGAAAGAAGCTGGAGCAGTCCAGCACAATAGCTTTTAAAGTGTTTCAGCTACTAGTGGTTTATGTGGAAGTTTGTGTTAAGATGGATGTACAGATCAGACAAGTTTGCTACATCATTGCCTGCAGCGCAAAAGGTCTATGATGAAAATAATCGCTCCCAATGTTTCTCAGGTGTCAACACCTTCTTCTCTAAAAAGCACCTTGGAGGGGGCTGACACTATTTCTAGAAATGAAGCATTGTCAGTAGTGCTTAGGAGGTATGCTTGGTTCCACTCCCAGAATTTTTATGAGTAAGATGTACAAGGTTATGAATGCTCTTCTTGAGTCTGATTGCTTGTTTGGCCAAACAGCTAATCACACCCTTAAAAACACTGGTGACAGAGGTAAATTGATGCGTGGAGCATTGAAAATGTTTTATATTCCCAACTTCTCTTCTTTTAAGCAAGATAACTTTTGGTGGGCTAATAAGCAGAAGTCCCAGCCAAACAAAAACCAAGACAATAAAAGGAAACATCAGGAAGACAATTCTGCCAAGCCCAACAAAAAGGCTTCTTTCCCTAGAAAGGATAATGCCCTACCAACTTATGATTATGCTGAGACTTGGTACCTGTCTTTGTTATGTTTCCCGGTCTGGTGCCTCATCTCTCAAGTTAGCTCCCAACAAGGAGGCTTGGCAGTCGGTGTTTTCTGACAAATGGATGGCAGTGGAAAGAACATCCACCTCCATTCAGGAGGTTCCCCATCATCCACCTAACCAGACTTTTATTCCCTCCTATTGTCCAGCAAATGCTGGACTCTGGTTATAGAATCAGTTCCTACATCAGAAAGAATGAGAAGTTTCTACTCCAGAATTTTCTTGGTTCCCAAAAAAAAAAAAAAGAGCAGTTTTGGAGACTGGTGTTGGACTTTCTTTTCTGAATGTTTGCCAAGGTCCCCAAGTTCAAGATGCAGTGCAACCTCTGTTACTGGACACCTGCTTTATGGTGACCATGGACTCGAAGGATGCCTATCATCACATTCTTATTGCTCATATTTTCAGGAGTTATGAGATTTGTTGTGTCTGGTCTCAACCTTACTCTCCAATCTAGGTTTCAAGTTAAACCTCCTAAATCATGTCAGACATCCTCACAAAGACTCATCTTTTTAGGTTGTGTAATTGATTCCAACAAGGGAGTGTCCTTTCTGCCCAAAAGACAAGGTCCTGTCATACCAGATTGTGTTTCAAGAATTGTCCACGACATCCATTAATCTCATGATACCACTGACCCATCTTCACATGAGAAAAATTCATTGGTATGTCTTAAATTGTTGGACCCAGCACCTTCATTCCCCGGAATCACATTTGCTGGTGCTGCCTTTCATCAGACGAGATTGACGGTGGTGGAGACAACAGTTGAGTGTCAATTCAGGGCTTCTTTCTCCCTCCAGTGCCAGTACAGACAACTCTGTCTGACTTTGCTTGGGGAGCTGTCAGTAGACATGCAATTTCAAGCCATTTGGGGGCCCAAGGACCCAAAGAAGCACACCAGTATCAAGGAGATGTTAGTGGTGATTCATGCCTTGAAATTCCTTCCCACCTTTGGACACTGTGTCCTGTTTTGGTGGTTATAGGAAGCACAATAGTGATGTGGAGCATCCAACAATCAAGGGGCTATGAGGTTTTAGTCTCCGTGATAGTTGGCAGTGATGGCTTGGGAGCAAGGTACTCAGTATTTCCTGACTCTTTGGGCTTCATACATGCCATCAGAGCAGAACATTGTGGCAGACAAGTGAGCAGAGACTGGGCAAGACCCACATGAATGGAAACTCAAGCCACTGGTGTTCCAGGATCAAGGCCAAACATGGGGAATGCCTCAGATCTGTTTGTTTCCTCTAAAAACAGACAGCTGGAGAAATTCAGTTTCAGATGTCCTTGCAGCATTGTTTGGTGGACAAAAGCATTCTCTTTCCCTAGGACAGGAATGTTCCTGCATGCAGATCCACCCTTTGCACTGATTTACAAGGTACTTCTGAAGTTCAAAGAGAAATGCAAAAGATCATTGTGGTAACTCCCTGCTGGGCCAGGTAATCTTGGTTCTGTCTGTTAATGGTATTGACCAAGGGCAGTTACCACAGACTTCCAAACATGCTGGACATGCCGATAGTCTCAGGGGTGACTGGTGTACCCTGATTTGGAGAAACTTCAACTGACAACCTGTATGATTAAGTTTTGACTCTGTTTAGGCACTTGTTTCATGAGGATGCGCAGCAGGTGTTACAAGGCAACAAGAAAACCTGCTATTGCAAAGTCTTATGTTTGCAAATTGATGAGGTTTCCTAGGTGTTACCTAAATGGAAACAGAGGGTCCTTTGAGGTTAACATCCTTCTGGTCAAAACATATAATTTGTGAGCTACTTCAGGATGGCTTGTCATATGTATCCATTAAGATGCGTTTAGCAGCCATTTCTACTTGTCTGCCATTGGATCAGACTGTTTCTTCTCTTTTGGTATTGCATACGAGACCCCCTTGCAAGCATATTACTGCTTCATGTGCTCTCAACTACGTTCTTGAAAAATTTACCTTACCTTTTAAATTGGCAGCTCACTCTGATCTCAAGTTGTTTTGCTTATTGTTCAAATGTCATCTGCAAGGTGAGTGTGAACTGCAAACTCTTGTGGTGGGACAACCTTACCTGACTTTCCACAGGGATAAGTTTGTGTTGTGCGCTAATCTTTCTTTCATGCCGAAAGTGGTTTCAGAGTTCACAGTTAATAAGTATGTTAATTTCCCTGCATTATTTCCAGAAACTAAGAATAAGGGAAAGAGAATACTTCATACTTTGGATGAGCAAAGGCTGCTCAGATAGTACTATGACAGACCAGAACCCTTTAGGAAGGCTGCAAGGCAAAGGCACATTCCACCACGGTCTTTTCCTCCTCATTCGACTTCAGTATTCTAGAGGCAGAAACCTGGTCCCCTACTCATACCTTCCTCCTCCCAGGTTGGATAAGGTTTGGGAATTTGCCCATATGCCAGTAAGGCATTGTGTTTATTAAATATAGTTCATATGCATAAACTCCACTTGTAACAGTATAGGTAGGCAGAACACACTGTCTTACTATCAGTACTCTTCCACCATTCACCTTTTTTTGGATGTATGTAGTTGGTTGTTGGAGTTGCTGTTGAGTTTTGTTCAACCTTTTTAGTTGTGTGTGAGTGTGCAGTCTGAGTTTGAAGAGCTGCCCTGGTCCTGCAAAGTGATTGCTCCTTCACACTCACAGACAGGCGGTTGGAAGAGTTTTTGGCTTTGACAAACTGCCAGAGTGAGTGCAGCAGGACACTACTGCTCATATGCCAGTGAAGGCAGTGTGTTTGTTGCATATAGTACAGTTGCACAAGTTTCACTTGTGTAACACCAGATGTATACTATCTTACTGGCAGTACCCTCTCACCATCCCCCTTTAGTTTGATGTACATTGGTGTTTTAACAGTTTTTCATTTCATAAACAAACTGTTTATTAATAGACCAATCCAGTAAGTGCTTTAGTCTCCCAACTCTGAGACTTCATCAGACTGAATCAAATACTAAACGCATTGCATTTAAATACATCAAAAACACATCACATGACTATCTCAAGTCAATGCCTTAACCCCTCCCTTCTTAAATAAGCCACAAAATCCTCGTGGCTGTTTAACCCTGGTGGGTAACATGCATTTAGCCTGACTTGCCATGAATATTCAAGCCTGCCAAGTTCTTCTTCTGCATTAAATATTGTTTCATAACCACTTATTTCACCTAGCACTACAAATTTAAAATCAGTTGACAATTCCCTGTCTTATAATGCTTCCCCATAGCATTGTTTTCATTTCCAGTCTCCACTGCCTGTTTGTGCTCATACATGCTTTTGTACAGCTCTCTACTAGTATGTCCTACATAAAATGCCCCACATGATTTACAAGTAATCAGATAAACTACATACTCTGCCTTTACCAACAGCCCCTTTGACGGTTCTTCCTTGTTTGGACCTAAGGTAAAAGACACACTCACCAGGTGCGAGCCAGAAGAGAAAACACTGTCTGCAGTGGGAGTAATTTTTACAGTCCCCTCTAGACCATACCCCAAGGGTCAGAGAGGTGTTAAGATGTAGTTCAAGAAGTCCCAGAGGTTTTTCCCGGATGCACAGGGTGACTCCTCCTCCATCAGAGGCAGAGGGGGAGGAGTAAATGGTAGACATCGCCCTAGAGGCAGGGGCGGACCGCAAAACCAGGAAGGCTGTGATTCATTTCGAGGCCGTCCCTACCAGCGCTCCTGATGTGGGGCCCGGCTATGCTTCTCTGGAGCCAGTCGGGGGTCACATTTCTTTGTATCCAGAAGCCTTGCTAAGCATCACCCGAGACAAATGGGTACAAAGAATTATTACCAGAGGTTACCCGAGACAAATGGGTACAAAGAATTATCACCAGAGGCTATTCCATACCTTTTTCTCTTCCACCTCATGTTCCCAAGAGGATCCCGGATGTTCCACCCAATCACAGGGATCAAGCAACTGTAGACGTGAACAAGTTGCTTGCAGAGTCATCCAGACTGTCCCCGCAGACCAGGTAGGATTCGGAATTTACTCCAGATTCTTTTTAGTGCCAAAATGTACAGGGGACTGGAGGCCCATCTTGGACCTCAGCAAATTAAACAAATCCGTAAAGAAGGACAGGTTCCGAATGGTGACACTGCAGTCTATACTCCCTCTATTAGGGAAAGACACTTGGATGTGCTCAATAGACCTCCAAGATGCTTACTCCCATATAAAAATGGATAGAGCGTCAAGGAGCCATCTGCGCTTCCGGGTGGGAGCCAGTCACTACCAATTTCGTGCTCTGCCTTTTGGTCTCACCACAGCCCCCAGGGTATTCACCAAGTGTATGGCAGTAGTGATTGCTCACCTGAGATGTATAGAATTCCAAGTGTTTCCGTACCTGGACAACTGGCTCCTGACTGCCTCCACCAGGCATCTACTTCTTCAAACCAGAAGTTTGTGACTTTTATAGGTGCAGAAATAGACACAGTCGCCATATTAGCTCTTCTTCCAGCAGAAAGATTACAGAACCTCATACAAGTTCTCAGTCTACTCTCGCTCTGGAAAGTCAAGGCAAAGACGGTGCTGAAACTCTTAGGGACCATGGCCTCCACCATATTGCTAGTCCTTCTTGCCAGATTGCATATGCGAATTCTTCAGTGGCTCCTATTGTCCCAGTGGTCCTTTCGACAACTGCCTCTATCCCACCACATCATTTTAACAAAGTCTTGCAAGAAGGACCTCCATTGATGGACCCAACCAACTAACGACAGGCACACACCATTCCTTCCTTGCCAACCCACTGCTACTGTGACCACGGATGCCTCACAGATAGGGTGGGGGGCATTATCTAGGCAGGACTGTCCAAGGCACATGGCAAGATCATAAGGCTCACCTGCATATCAATGTTCTAGAGATGAGGGCAGTGCTTCTAGCATTGCAAGCACTCCACAACCTTCTTCCTCTTGGGACGATAGCAATGCAGTCAGACAATATGTCAGTAGTATGGTATCTCAACAAACAAGGTGGAACCAGATCTTACCTCCTTTGTCAAAAGGCTATTCTTGTTTGGAAATGGGTGATATCTTCCCATCGCTTTCTAGTGGCAACGCACATCCCAGGGACAACCAATGTGCTAGCCGACAAACTCAGCCCGGCAAACTTGATGCTTCACGAGTGGTCTCTGAAGCAGGAAATATCAGAACAGATCTTCCACAAATGGGGACAGCCTTGCTGCGATCTTTTCGCCAGTCCGATCAACTCCAAATGCAGCAGCTACTTTTCCCTTATCCCCCCTCCTGGGGAGTCACTGAGAGACACACTTGTTCACAATTGGCCCAGGGGTCTCCTTTATGCTTTTTCCCCCCTTTCCTCTCATATCCAAGGTGATTTAGAAAGCAAAACTGTTGGGAAGCAATTGATTCTCATCACTCCTTACTGGCCTTGTCAGGTTTGCTTCCCCTTTCTTGGGCCTCATCTACTAGACGATCCATGGACTCTGGACCCAGTGCCAGATCTCTTGACGCACATTTCATGATCTCTTCACCCAACCTCCACATCCTCAATTTGACAGCATGGCTACTCCAGTTCCATCCCTAGTCAGGCTTCATAATTTTTTTACCCGCTATGACCCACATTCTCACATCTTTTCATAAACCCTCCACTAGAAAGTTATACACTAGCAAATGGAGAAGGTTTTCTATCTGGGATGAGGAAAGGAATGTTGACCGTTACACCACATCTATTCCAGTGGTTTTAGAATTTTTGAACTTTTTCATCAGGGTTCTGCTGCTGCCACAATTAGGGTTCAGTTGGCAGCAATATCAAATTTTCATTTGGGTCAACATGAGTCTAATCTGATGTCACACACATTGTGTAAAACCTTCCTTAAAAGTGCTGCTTTGCTGAGACCTTCTTTTCAGGACCTGATAGCTTCCTGGGATCTAAACTTCATCCTGTCCAAATTAACGTCTCCACCCTTTCAACCTGCTCATTCGTGTTCGCTGAAGTTTATGTCTTGGAAGACTTTGTTTCTGGTGGCTATTACATCTGCTAGATGAGTGTCAGAGTTAACAAGCACTGTCTATCAAGCCCCCTTATTTGATTTTCCACAAAGATAGAGTATCTCTTCGCATAAATCCATCCTTTGTCCCTAAGGTGTGCTCTCATAATAACTTGAACCAAACTGTAGAGCTGCCGGTGTTCTTTCCTAATCATTCCAATGCAGCAGAATACAAATTTCATCAGTTGGATGTTCGGTTCTATCTACACCATACTAAGGAATTCAGGAAGTCTGACCAAATGTTTGTATCCTTCTCCGACTCCAGATTAGGTCTCCCAGTTTCCAAAGGGACTCTTTCAAATTGGATTTCAAGTTAGATCTCCTACATTTATTCTTCCGATGGAAAGCCTTTACCGTTCAAGATTAAGGCTCATTCTGAATGACACCAGTCTACTTCAGCCTTTCAAGCCAGGGTTCCAATTGATATTTGTGCAGCAGCAACCTGGGCTACCCCTCACACCTTTATTACTCATTACAAGTTGGATTTGACCTGTAGGGGTAGAGCCTCCTTTGGTTCCACGGTACTCAGGAGTATTTTTCCGTGAGCCACCCAAGAAAAAGGTGCTAGGGACGCTGTTCCATGTGTAAGAATGAAGGCGAGATAGGACTACAGAACATAAAGAAGTTATGTACTCACTATAACATTCCATATTTGTAGTCCATCTTGCCCTTCATTCTTACGAACCCACCCTCCTACCCCCATCCTGGAAGGATCTGTAGACAGAAAAAAATTTCCATAAAAGGTGGAGACCTTTCATTATTGTTGTTTTGTCTGGATAGTCTTTGTTCTGTCTTTTTATAGTTTAGCAGCAAAAGATCCGGGAATTATACTGGTGCACCATGGGATACCTACCTAGCCATGAGCCAACTAGAAGACTTTGAGCTTTGTAATAGGCCGAGTTGAAGCCGCGGATCGGCTACGAACCCATGTGTAAGAATGAAGGGCAAGATGGTCTACAAACATGGAATGTTATGGTGAGTACATAACTTCTTTGTCTTGGCAAAACTGTGGCAGAAGGGAAACTTTTTAAAAACGAGACCGCAAAATGTTTGTGGAAAATGATTGATTATTCATTGTACTCTAGGCAGAAGAGGTGCAAATTAATCCCAGCAATCAAAGAATGTCAAGAGGCAGGTGTTCATTTCAACCTGATGTATTCAGCTGTCTTCAGAATATTTTTTTCTTAGAGGAAGAAAGACATTTTGGATGCAGAACTAGCTAAGGAGGAAATAGTGTTTATCCAACAAAAAGTGAGCCAGCAAACAGAAGGGGACTCTGCTTCTCATTATTCTGACAATAAAGTTCATAGAGAGACTTTGCTAGTGAAATCTTTTCCAGTGTTCCACTAATTGTATGTTAGGTAATGCCTGTGGATGCAGCTGTCTATTTGGGACAGTTGCTCCTATCTAGAGGACTAAACTTCAGTTTTGAAGATGAACACATGTTTTTGTGTTTGTTGTATGTTATATCAGGTGGGGGTGTTGTGAAAATGTAGTTAGTTTTTGTTTTAGGGTTTTTTTTTTAAAACATAAATTCTTGAATAATGTGACACAGTTGTAAATAGAGATGAGGAGAAATGACGGTATAAAAGATCGGTCTCCCAAATATTAGTGTGCGCATGTAATATAGAAGATAGAAATAATGCATTCAAAGAACTGTCATGTATAATAGGTTGAAACAGTATCTCTCATTATAAAAGCTACACTATTCATATTATCTTGGAACATAAATGGCTTTACAAGTGTAGACAAAAGGAAGTAGCATTGAATTATATTAAGAAATGCAGAGTGCATATAACAGTGCAGCAGGATACACATTTGAAAGGAATAAGCATGTAAATTTGACAAAAAAGGATTTCAGTATGAATATTCAGCAGAATATTAGGAAGAAAATAAAAGGGGAGTGGTTATGCTAATTGCTGGAGAGGCACCAGCAGTGATAGAAAAGTAGAAAAAGGCAGTAATGATAGATTTGTGGTAGCAAAGAGCTGTTGGTAAGGGAAGAGGATTACACTGGCATGTGTCTATATTCTAGCAAAAACTGTGTTATGGAGCTTAAGAAAATTTTGGGAGAGAGAATATTCTTTCCACAGGGAGTATTACATATAGGTGGGGACTGGAACTTGATTTACAAAAATGAGGAGGTATCACGGGTACCTAGAAGGGAAAATGTAACAAAAGAGAGTAGACTTATGAAGAAATTAAAGAAAATATTTTATATGGAAGATGTGAATTCAGCAGTAGGACCTCTGACAGAATGTACATATTATTCCCCAGTGTAAAATAACTGGGCTAGAATAGATAGAAGTTGTTTTCACAAGAACATGCATTTAACTGAAAGCTTTGACATAGATCCAATAACTATTTTAGATCATGTGTCAATAAAAACTAAGATTAAAATGCAGGTAAGAAAGAGAAAATAAGGCACTGGCCCTTTCCCACTTACACGTTAAAAACAGAGGACTTTAAAGAGTAGGTAGTGGAAATTATTTGAGAGTTATTGAGGGAGATAGAAATAGCTTTAGAAGTTACAGCTAGTGAGTGGGATAAAATGAAAATTGAGTTTAAAAACAGGGAAGAAATAAGAGTGAGAGAGAGATCTGGTTAAGAAGTAATAGGAATTACTAACGGGCTGAGAAAGGGTAAAGTATTGAATAAGGGGAATCTCACAGAAAAAGATGATGTGCAAATGCAGAGTGCTAAAGAAAGTAAGGGAATATCTGGCTAATATGCATGAGTTTTTAGAAAGTTCGAGCAACTACTTTTAGTAATAACTCCAGAGCATAAAATCTGTTAGTGCAGCTTAGGCAACAGAAAATAGAAAGGGTTGTTGCCAATCTTAGGGAGCCTATAACAAAAAAATAAATAACCAGAGATCATGTAGAGATATTTTGGAAATTTTATGAAAGTTTTTATGAAGCTCTTTCTTTTCAGAAGATCTGGGTATGCCAAGGTTAGAAGTAGATGAGGCTCAACAACTAACAGTTAAGATAGGAAAAAAGGTGAGATAAATACCAGGAAATGGAAATCGGTTTAAACCTACTGTATTTGAAGTATTGCATATTATAAAAGATAATCCGGTACTAAAGTTATATGCTCACAGTAATGATATATATGTTTAGGAAATTTTATATCCTTCACCTTTCCCCCAACCTTTGGGGTCTAGAGGGTGCTTTTATTTTTCTTTCCCCATTCCCTTTCTGTTCCTCTGTCTTTGAGGCCTTAAGAGGTTTGGAGATGGGTCTTCAGGTGCTATACCTTACTGTTAAGGGAAATGGGGCTAGGGTGGCCTGGGTAAGTTTCATGATTTGGGCTGACTACATACCTGCTGGTCATAGTTCTATAGGTGAAGATTATGAATTTGCAGATGCATATCTGGGAGGAGGGGGTGCCGGGAGGACTTGCTTACTGCAAAAAAAAAAAAAAAAGCTTTCTTTGTGCACCTGAGCAGAGTGGATGAGAGGTGTGGACTCCAACTCTTAGCTGAGATATACAAGTATCCTGTTTTTTTTTCGATTATTTATACAGTTTATTGTTTCTAGCAATTTATATATAGCATTTTTATTGTAATCTGCACGGGTAACTGATTTATTTGCAGTTAAAGCATTCTGTATCTTTACAAATCTTTATCTGTTTAAAAACTTTCATTTTGTGGCTTTCTCTAGTGCTTTGTAGGCTAACAGCTTTAGTGTCCCCACCCACCCTCTCTGTTGGTGTCTTGTTGTTATACTTGCAGTAAAATCTGAACCCCTGTGACTAGCATTTGCTCTAGAACCTGCTGTAAAACACTAGGAAGCCTGAACCTGATACAAGCACTCAGCTCTCCTTGTAAATAAGGAGAAATTAATCATAGGCACTAAACAGCCTACAATTGCAAAGTACCTTGCAAAGGTAAGGGAAAACAGCTCTTAAACCTTACAAAAAAGCACCTAAACAGGCATGTCCAAGGGTTAGCTTCCGGTGGTTTCTCCTGTCCACCTGGTGAATCTGGATATACTGGGGCAATGCGGCAACTGCCTCATGTACACAGACAATCCTCTCCTCCTACCACCTAACACTACAACCTGCGAGAGATGCACTTACATAGCCAAACTGGAAGCAAAGCTCTCTCCGGTCAAGACTGTGCTAGACAGTCAAGAGGAGAAGGCTAACACCTGCATTACACCTCTAGCAACTTGTAGCCCTTCAAAACCCACACCATCAACTCCCACACATAGCAACACTAAACCCACATATGCGGAGGCCCTTACCATTAACCTGCCCAAGCAACAAGGACCTCCGAAGCCGAAACTCAAACAAACACCAGTCACAACCAAAGTGACACATAGCTCACAACACCAGTGTGCCACCCAACAACAGCCCCTAAGGCAAGACAATGTACCCAACACTTTAGTCATAGGTGACTCTATAGTCAGGCACTCCCACTCACCAGGCTGAACAAGGAGAAAATTACAGTCAGCTGCATGTCGGGTGCCAGGATCCGCCACATAACGCATGCACTCAAGTCACTCCACAACAAGAACAAATATGACTCTGTCATTGTCCATGCTGGAGTAAATGACTTGAGACGTACCTCCCTGGACTACATGAAAAGAGACATGGAAGAGCTCTTGGATCATCTGACCCAGGCAGGTATGACCCAAGCCCTGAGTAGCATCCTGCCTTCTCCCAGAATGATAGCACAGTATAAGGACAAAATGATTGACTTCAACAATTGGCTAAGCTTCTGGTGTCATTCAAAGGGGATCCAGTATTTGTCTGCCTGGGAAGACATGATCGACAAACCACGATGCTTTGCCAGAGATGGTCTGCACCTGTCGCCCCTGAGATTCAGGTTACTGGCTAAAGCTCTTGCCACCCCTATAGTGCCTTTTTTAGGCAAGGTTCAAAGGTTAAACAACCACTGTAACAGATACAAGCATGCAAAATCTGAAGGTAATGCTACTCAATGCTAGAAGTCTAAACCTCAAAATGCACTCTCTCGAGGCACTCCTAAAAACGGAGAACATAGATATCTGTGCAGTGACTGAGACCTGGTTCAAGGCTCCAGAGAGCACCCCTGCAATACCAGGCTACAATTCTTACCACACTTTTCAGCCACAAAACCAAGACCAAAACACTAAAGGTGGAGGAGTGTCCATATTCACCAAGGATATTCACACCTCCAGGCTAGTTGCCCAACACAATGCATCTGAAATTCTCCAGGTGCAACTAACACTAGGTAAGACTGCAATCCAAATTGTAGCTTGCTACAGATCCCCCACCATACCCCAAGATTCTCACTACACCTTCCTAAACATACTGGAAAATATTAAGACTCATCCAAACACCCTAATACTAGGTGATTTCAACTACCCTGCCATTAATTGGGAAAACTACTCGGGTACCAGCTCCTTTTCCCAACAGTTCTTGGAATTTATAAATTCCAATGCCCTGGATGTACTAATCCATTGTCCCAACAGGGGCTCCAGTATCTTAGACCTGGTCATTACCAACATGGGAGATAGATGCTCCACACCAGTGGTCACCCCCTCATTGGTCAGGTCTGACCATAAGCAAATCACCCTTGGCATCCACATCCCACCCCCACCCCCCAGTAAGGAAACCTCCTTAAAAAACTTCTCCAAAGCCAACTTCATGTTACTGAAGTCAGAAGTGACAAACTTCACAACACCCACACAGACAAGATCTGGAAGTTCGACTGCAGAATCCTACACTAAGGCACTATACGAGCACATCCACTCGTGCATGAATCGTGCCATCCCAAATAGAACCAAGATGCTCTTCTCCAAAAAAAGGAAGCCAATCTGTTGGTCCCCTGCTATAAACAAACTATACAACAGAAGGAAGAAACTGTTGCAGAAAAGAGGAAAATCCCAGGATGCAAAAAACTTCCTCACCATCCTCAGTAAGAAGCTGAGATCCCTCATAAAATCCTCAAAAGCTAGTTACGAAAATAAAATTGCCAAAGATTCCAAAGACAACCACAAGGCATTCTATAGTTATGTCAAGAATCTAAATGGCAATGCTCAGATCTGCTCTGAACTTCAACAGAATGGCATTAAATATACTGATCCCAAGGATATTGCCAATATCCTGGCAGATCGATTTAGTGCCAACTTCACTCCCCTCTCACCCCCTAAAGGGCCCATCTCAATACCAAAAGATTATCAAATTCCGATAATCACAGCCACACAGGTAGAAACAGCACTCTCCAAAGCTAAGAATACAGCATCCGTGGGACCAGATGACATCCCAGGCTGTGTACTACATGAACTACAAAATGAACTGGCACCCCACTTAAGTGTCATGTTTAATCATAGCCTCACCTCAGGCTTCATGCCCACTGAGTGGCGCACAGCTGCAGTTATCCCGCTCCACAAGGGAGGATCCACCTTGGATTCCGGGAACTACCGTCCCATCAGTCTGACAAGCCTGATCTGCAAGGGCATGGAACGCATTATCATGGAACTTATAAACAAAGACATTGGCAACCTCCAGACACTGGACCCCACCCAGTTTGGATTTGTGAAGGGCCGATCTTGTCTCCTGAATCTGATTGACTTCTTCGAATCAGTCTCCAGAGCTGTGGACGAGGGTAAGGAGGTCCACACAGCCTATCTGGACCTTGCCAAGGCCTTCGACACCATCCCCCACTCTGGAATCCTAGATAAACTTACTAAGCTGGGCATAAATCCCTACGGCACTCGATGGGTTGCCAACTGGCTTACTGACAGAACCCAGACTATAAAAGTAGCCGACTCCAAATCCAGCACCAGACAAGTGACAAGTGGAGTACCTCAGGGTTCAGTCCTGGGACCACTCTTGTTTGGCATCTACTTCTCTGAAGTACAGGCCAACATTAAGGGACTCTGGCTAACAAAGTTTGCAGATGACTGCAAACTGGGAGCCATTATTGAATCCCCAAATGATGTGGATATTCTACAAAAGGGCCTTACAGAAACAGATGCTTGGTGCCAGAGCCATGGGCTCAAGCTTAATGCCAAGAAATGTATAGTCATCCCCTCTGGAAAAAAAAACATGTACCCATGAACTACAACATAGCTGGCAGGACACTAAACATCGAAAGTATGATGAGAGACGTAGGGACACAAGTGGACAGTGGTCTCACTTTCGATAACCACATCGCCACAACAGTCAGGAAATCCTTCTACGTGGCAGACCTCATCACTAAGGGCTTTTCATCCAGAAAAAAGGAGGTCATTGTCCCACTGTACTCATCCCTCATTTGACCCATGATAGAGTATAATGCCCCATTTGGTATGTACCTCACAAGACATCTGCAGCAGCTGGAAAGTCCACAGAAATACCTCACTAAAAGAATCACAGGCTTAAAGCAGATGCCATATGCTGACCGTCTAAAAAAAAAAACTCCAGCTATACTCTGTGGCGTATCGTCTACTCAGAGGCGATCTCTGCTTAACATACAAGGCCATGTCAAACCCTGAGCTGCATGCTCCACTTAAAGAAATCCCAATCCCTCAGAGCCACACGCTCCAGGGATCTAAACCTTATCATCACAATGAACAAAGCATGCTGGAGGGATAGGTTCCTGACTCAGAGACTCCCCATACTCTGGAGTAGACTGCCCATACATGTCAAGCAGAGCACCTCATTGGCCCTCTTCAAAAGGAACCTTGATGATTGGATGGGAGATAGGAAATTCACCCCGGGGATCATGTCAGTCACCCTGCCACACAGGGGCCCAGAAAAGTAAATATTGTGGGAAAAAATTTCCAGGGAATTGTTATGGCTAGGCTTGCATAGGCCTTAGGGCCGATAGCCTAGTACCAACCTATGAACCTCTAAAAGTAGATGTAACACTATCAGCACTCCCTGAAGTTAATTTTAAGACAACAGTGTTAGTCTGATTTATTTGAAGAGTGATGTGATTCATGTTAATGACTTTATGCAAGAACTAGTCATGTTATGGAAAGTTCCAGAATGATTATAGAAAATGAAAGACAAAATAACTAGATTAACAGAAGATGTATATTGGATAGCTAACACATTTTTATTTTTGTAAGGGGCAAATATATATTGTGCAAAATTCTCCAAGTAAATTAGGGGCTGGGGCTTAGTATAATGGTATGTCATGGACCCAGGGTGCATGTTTTGATTCTCACATTTAAAGGGGGAATTGACTAAGCTTAAAATGGTCCAAAAGTGCAGCTAACCTAGTACTTTACCTTTGAACCTAAATGGTGGTATGTGGGGGAAAAGGACCATAGGAAAGGATATTGCCCAAAAAATATTCACAAAAATGTTGTTCAAAGCATACTTTTTGCAAGCTTGATTGATAATGCAAAAGAGGGGGAAAGAAAAAGTTATGGAATGAGAAGTTAAAGGAGAGGAAAGAGGAATTAGACAAAGGGAAGATGTATGGAATGAATAGGGTTGTTGTAAATTGAAAACTCTAAGATGTTAAAGGGTAAGAAACAGGACATTGAGTTAAATAACAGTCATAGGATTAAAACAAGACAAATAAGAAACTGTTAAGGGAGGTATGAAGAGTTAATACAGCAGACTATGTGTGAAGAAAGGAATATTGATATGGACACTAATTATATTTTTTGAAACCATGCTTCAGAAAGGGAACGTATCCTGTCAAGAATCGGACTTCCAGCCAGCTTTCATGGTTTAGGGCACCTTCCACATGACCTTACGACGGAGCTCGAGGGTGAGCCGGTATAAAAACAAGTGTATGGGCACCAACATGCATAACTGTGTTCGTCACTTGGCTAGTTATTGCTAATTCGGCAAATTGTTACCCTTTCGGGAACTAATATCCCTTTTTTTATGAGGATTTATTCCTCGGAGAAATGGGAAATGCTTGTGTGGGTGACAGATACCATACAAAGATCACTGCACAACTTGCCTTTTCTGTGTGGGAAAAACTGCAATATCCAGGCTTGCTTAGTTTATCCTTTACCCTAAGACTGTAAGAAACAGATCTTGTACTCTATTATTTCATTTAGAGTACCAACAAATGAAAGATTTTCTTGGAAAAATAAGCATTGATATATATTTTGATGACATAGTATTTATTACTATAGATGTTAGACTTTTTCACTAGTTATTCCACATAGAACTTGGTTGGAATGATTCCAAAATTTTCTAACAGAATCAGATACATTTCTACACAGGAGCTTAAGTAGATGGTGGATTTTATGCACATGGTAGTCCCAAATTACTGCGTCTATGCTGAGGGTCTGTACTTTGATCAGTAAACGGGTAGCCATGGGGGCTGCCTGTGCCCCATTATTTGTAAATATTACCATGGCATAATGGGAGAAAATGGTTTTCTTTGACAGTTTGTTTGCCCACTCTTGGTGCCTCTACACCACTTTTTGGATGTGTATTTTCTGGGTAGATGGCAAAGATAAAGTAATAGAATTTTTTTTAATTAAATGAATACTAACTACCACAGTATTCTTTAGGTTTGTATACAAGTCCAGTGTGCACAAGTTATGCTACTAGGATGTAGAAATAATCAAAGATCCCATTAATAAAAGTTTTTTATCTAATATTTTTCATAAACCAACCTAATCTAATTGTATTTTGCATTTTAAAAGTTGCTGTCCCTTCCATCAGAAAAAAACATTCATTAAGAGGCATCTTGTACAGTTAACAAGGATTGTTTCCAGTTATGAATTTTATCATTTGAAAGTGATAAATTTACTGAAATGTTTTTAGGAAGGGGATAATCTGTAAAGTTACTAAAGTTTATTTTTAATGAGGTTGAAATGAAAAGAACAGGATTTTACATTCTTTTAATTGCACAATCTGAAATTTTGGCATTTGCCAGTTAGGCGCCTAAAGCAGAAACCTTAAAAAAGCTCTTGTGATGTAAACTGTGGATTATTGTAGCATTCATGATATAGTGAACAGAAACTGGAGTATTTTTGTAAACAATGGGTAATTACTAGATAAACTAGGAGATAAGCATACCATTATGACATGGTTAACATGAGAGTTATTAAGGGGATATTCGAATGTGGTATTTGCTGTCAGTGTGTACATATTGCAGTCAGACAAATTAGTGTAAAAACATCCTGATACTAGAATTATGGGTTGAGGGTGTAGTATATTTGGCTTTTTCCCAAAGAATGCATTTATGAACATATATATGTTATTAGAAAAAGCAACAATAACAGTGTATTTTATAAGCAAATTACTAACCATATCAGTTTTTTAATATCGGATAAACTTGATAAGAGCCCCTGGGAGGGCCATGGGTTGACCTTCTTGACTCTAAATAGCTACACTGGCAATTGAAACTGGATGCAGCTACCCACCATGTCTGAATGACTTTTCTATTTCTAGTATTTTAAAGCTTAGATCTTACAGTATTACTTAGTAGATCTTACAGTATTACTTAGTTTGGTGTCCACCATCTTATAGGAATTTAAGTTGTCATTTAGACAAAGTCATTATATTTGTACATTTCTGAAATATATTGTATGTATTCATACGTTTGATATTGTGTGTATGTGCATATATATATATATATATATATATATGTGTGTGTGTGTGTATGTGTGTGTGTGTGTGTGTGTGTGTGTGTGTGTGTGTGTGTGTGTGTGTGTGTGTGTGTATGTATATATATATATATGTGTGTATATATATATATATATATATATATAAAAAAATTTTAATATAACTTTAAAGTATGTTGTTATTCAGTGCTGTATTTTAATACTTAGGAGATTTGTTTTATTGGGCAACAGTTGTGACATGATTAATTATTTAATGTGTTTGCAAAATCATTCAAAATCTGCTGAAAAGAGCATGATATTTAAAAGTTGTGTGTTGTGCTGTGGATTACCTGAAGCATTTGATTTCTGCAGTTTCCTCTGTTCACCTTGCAGTTTTTGGTTATGGATTAACAATTGAAAGCACCTTTGGGCAGTGTCATGGTCCAAGTTTTCAGATGTTAACTGTCTTGCTCTCAAGATCATATTCACTGGAAGCTTTGGATTCATCTCCAGCTTCCTCTTTGCCTTGGCCTTTGGTTAGTGACTTCACTGTGGCTGAATCAGAGCTCTCAGATTGTCCTCTGGTTCCTCTAAACCCCTCTGTCATTGTTGCTAATGAAGCTTCTAAGAGCTGAGAGGTTGGCACATCCTCGAAGGCCACTTGTATGACCTCTTTAGGCAGGGGAGAACCACTTCTCCCAGCAGTGGAGAAGGGAGCAGACATTATTCCCTTATAGGGCTTTAGTGAGGAGTTGTAGATTCTAGGGGAATGACAGATGTCTAAGCACCTCTTTTAGATAGACACTCCTAGGAAAAGGAAGCACAAGCTCTAAACACACATCTGCCCAAGTGTCCCTTTTCAGCTAAGTGGATGAACGATAATTGGTTGGTATTTGCCAAAAGCTTATTCAAAGCCTTTCATTCATTAATTTGGTCCTTCCCCTCTTTCTAAAAGAAAAAGTTCTCCTGTGTCAGCTTCTGAATCAGAATTTAATGTACATAAAATAGAATTATATTATGCATCTGAAGTTTCTGCTTCAGAGAACTGTGAATTTGAGTTTGAGGAAAACATTTCTTCATATTCCCCTGCTGAGGAGTTGTCTTTTTCTGATGCTATTAGCAGGATGAAACTCTTATTTCACTGTGAGCATAAAGAAATGTCATAAATCGAGCAGAGGTGACATGATTTGCTAGAGATGGATACTCCTCAGCCTGTGGCTATTCCTGTTGTGTTACCAGCTTTAGAAAATGCCTTCTTTGCAGCTAGTAGTTTCCCTAATAGTCAGCCACCAACTCATAAAAAAATTGGACTGATTATATAAAGTTCCACAAACTTGCGCATTTCTTTTTTTAGGATCCCTGGGGCAGATCCTGCAGTGGTTTCTCTGTTATAACCTTTTTCTTCCAAACACCTTCTAATCCTACTCCATCTGACAAGGATGGGGCGAGCTTTTGATAAGTTTGTAAAGAAGCTATATACCTCTTCTACCATAGCATTTAGAACATTTATTTGTTAAACTCCCACAGGTAGGATTTTGTTGGCTTCATTTGATAATGTGAGAAAGTTATTAACTGTTCTTCCTCAGTCTGACACTAACACAACTTTGAAGTCCCCATTTTCCTCTGTGACTCAAGTAAACAAGCTTGCAAACAGCTGATACAGTGTCCAGGGCGGCTGCCCTATCTCAGTAATGAGATTTGGTTGACTTATTTTTCTTTCAGCTGTTCCCGTTAGGGGTCGCCACAGCGTATCATCTGTTTCCATTTCTTCCTGTCCTCTGCATCTTGCTCTGTCACACCAACCCACCTGCATGTCCTCTCTTACCCCATCCATAAACCCTATTTTCCCCTTACTTGGCAGCTCCATCCTTAGCATCCTTTTCCCAATGTATTCGGCATCCCTCCTCAGCACATGTGCAAACTATTGCAGTCTCTCTTCTCTGGCTTTGTCTCCAAACCATCCAACCTGAGCTGACCCTCTAATATACTCATTCCTTATCCCATCCATCCTCGTCACACCCAGTGCAAATCTTAACATCTTTAACTCTGCCACGTCCAGCTCTGACTCCTGCCTTTTTTGTCAGTGCTACCGTCTCCAACCCATATAACACAGCTGGTCTCACTACCCTCTTGTAGACCTTCCCTTTCACTCTGACTGGTACCCGTCTATCACAAATCACTTCTGACACCCTTCGCCACCCACTCACCCTGTCTGTACTCTCTCTTCTTCACCTCTCTTCCACACTCACCATTACTCTGAACTGTTGATCCCAAGTATTTAAACTCATCCACCTTTGTCAGCTTTACTCCCTGCATCCTCACCATTCATCTATCCTCTATCCTCCCTCTCATTCACACATATATTCTGTCTTAGTCCTGCGGACCGTCATTCCTCTCATCTTTAGAGCATATCTCCAACTCTCCAGGGTTCCCACAAGCTGGTCCTTACTCTCAGTACAGATCACAATATCATCTGCAAACATCCTAGTCCACAGGGCCTCCTGTCTGATCTCGTCTGTCAACCTGTCCATCACCATTCCAAATAAGAAACTAAGCTCTCAGAATCTGCAAGATGTGCTGAATGCCCTCCTGGATAAGTAAGCATTATTTGGTCCTTCCTCTGCTGAGATGCTCAAAAAAGAGTTGATGAAAGGGGAATGCTAATTCAGGGATCTCTCAGATTTTTCAACTCTCCATTACTAAATGCAATAGAAACATTCCTGCTAAACTAGATCTTTTATTTGGAAGCAATACAAGCAATCTCAACAAAAGCAGGCAAACCTACATTCAGAAAACAATACCAAGGAGATTCAAAAAAGGAAGGAGGGCCCTCCCAATCTCAAGGACAATACAAAAAAAATAAACTGACTTGACTATACCAGCCTTTTTTCCCTACCCATCCCGGCAACCCGGTAAACCTATTCCAAAGTCTCGATCTTCATTTTTCTTTGTGGCATCAGATTATTTCTGACACCTGTGTTCTAGAATCATTCAAAAAGGATACAACTGGCATTGGGGTCTCTTCCTTCTTCTCAAGGGCTCCCATTACATCCAGCCAGTCAAGCCTCATTATTTTCTCCTATTTTGGATTAAATGCTGTCCTATAGAGACATATAGTATGTGCAGTCAGATCAAACAGAATGTGTGTGTGTGTGTGTGTGTGTGTTCCATGTGTCTTATTTATATATATATATATATATATATATATATATATATATATATATATATGTATGTATGCATATAATATATATATATATATATATATATATATATATATCTCTATCACTTTATCAAAGTTCCAGAACTCTGAAGACCATATGTCCGCAGTTTGTGAACTTCGAAACAATAAGAAAACACAAAAAAAAAATAAAGCAACTTACCTGTACGTTTGTCTCCCCACACCCTCTGCTACTTAAATATATCAACTCCAAGATCACACTACAACAAGGGAGGCAGCAAATCATGAGTTCCGCACTATACGGTGATCTCCATAGAAAGTGTTCGGAGTTCCAAAACTTCAGACATATTGTCTTTGGAGTTTTGGAACTTTGATAAAGTGATAGGGATCTGTAGCATGTTTGTCCACCAAGAAACAGCATTCTGGAGAAACTTTCAAGTTCCTATTGTGGAAGACAGTGTTGCTATCTGCTCTAATTCTGTTAAAATAGTATCTGAGTCGCAAGGCCTTATGACTCAGCCCTATGGCATCTTTCACAAAAATAGTGTTACTTTGAGAACCAATCCTTCATTTAGGCCCAAAGTTAAAACAAAGAGGTTAGAAATGAAATCGGATCTAAACCCATGCATATATTCAGAATGGTCTACTCTGTCACAGAATATCCCACGTCTTTCTTCAACTCTTTCAGGAGCCATATGAAAAACATCCATCAGTGCTCTGTGTTGATCATAGTGGTTGTACTGTATCTGCCCTTGAAGTTGTAGATAACTTATTGGCATCAAATTTGGTTCAGACTTCTCCTCTGTATCTCCACCTAGCCTTACATTTGCACAACCCCTTGTCAGGCTTCACTCTAAGCATCACCCCCTGAATAAGTCCCAAAGGCTATCTCAGTGGGGCCCAGAAATGTGCTGAGATGCTTTCTTGCCAGTACTAGTACTGAATTATTGACCCACTCCACAGTGTGTTCAACCTCAGCCTTTCGTCAGGCTTTTGTGCCTTAGGTTTGGAAACTGTGGTGGTTGGTCCCCTACACAACCCATAAGCCTCAATTATTTTAGATAAGACAATGAAATGCATCATTGTGGACATTGGTAGCCTAAAATTCTTCTACCCAGATCACTTTAGGTTTTGTGAAGGGTCGATCTCCTTAACGCGGTTGACTTCTTTGTAGAAGTCACTGAGGTCCTAAATGATGTACACAGACATTACTTCAACCTAACCAAAGCTTTTGACATCATTCCTTTCTTGTACATTGTAGATAAACTCATCAAACTAAATGTTAATGGGTAGCAAAGAGCCTCATACACAGAATCCAGCAAATCAAGACTGCAGTTACACTACCCTCGAAAATACTAATTACCAGTGCTGTCCTATATTGCTTGGTAGTGGGACCACTCCTGTTTGAGATGTACTTCTTTGATGTCCGTGAATGGTGTCAAAGTCCTTTAAGCTGACCAGATTTGTTGTTGAATATGAACTTGAAGCCTTCAACTCCTCTGTGAACTCCTAAATTCTAAAAGAAGTTCTGACATGCACAAACAAATGGTGTCACAATAAATGCTAAAAAGTGTAGTATCATGACATTTAGCATATGGAAACACCCTTTCTCTTGCCACTTTAATGGCACCCCCATCAAATCAGACACAGTTTTGACATATGTTGACACTGGGCTCTGTTTTGACTTCTTGGAGCCATGGTTGGTTAGTAATTAGCTTGGCCAAATAGATGGATTAGATAAGGGGATCATTTCCCCCGCGTCCAGGAGCATTATCATACTCTCTCTCCTCCTTCCTTATTAGGTCCATAATTTAATACACTGTTCCCTTTGCCACGTACCTACCCAGACATACGACATGACTCAAAAAAAAACAAATACTTTCTTACAAAGAACATCAAGTATCTAGTTCCAGTAGAGTTACAGGATGGAGTTTGGCATCCAGACATCTTCAGTGAGGTCTTTTGCAAGAATCTGGCTAAATTCTTAGATAAGAGTTTGGAAGCCAGTTAATATACTGTGAGAGAGGCATAGGAATTGGCATGTTACAAGACAAGACTTTGGTAGCCATATTCCGTTGCAGGCAGAGACCAAGTTAACTTATTAGATAATGTCCGAGTGTCTAGCCTACTTTTATTTACTGTAGCAGTCAGTACAGGGGCTGTAATATTGAGTTACTAACTACATTTCATGAGACTGGCTCCTTTCACTATAAATAGAAGTATAAAAGGTTAATTGAGTTCTAACATTTGTTGTTTTTTTTTTTTCTTTCAGGCTTGTAGTGAGAGTTTTCACAGTTCTACTGAGTCAGTAGAGTTGGAATTCTCTTCCAATTTTACAGCTGAACAGTCAGAAGGAAGTTTACTGTCATCATCTCAGCAAAGAAAGAATTGTGAATCCAGCAGCAGACAGTCCCCACCAAGTGATGTTGCCAGTGTAAACTCTACTGACACTTCTGTCACTACAGATGAACATGATTTTGGAGCCGACTTCTTTGCCAAAAATTCAGATACTGTCTCCATCAAATCATTTACCACAGGAAGTCCTTACCTGCCGAAGAAACTGACTGCAGACCAGGAGGAGACTGCATCTCTTGTATCTACTGGTACCTTAGTTCCAGAGTGCATATATATCCCTCCTGCAGGGTACCAGCTAGTTAGAGACAATGACTGGAATAACCTCCAGCAGGAGGTGGGTATTAACTGGGATGAAGGAATCTACTTGTAAACAATGTAGAATGAGAAATTTGTTATTTCTTTAATCATAACTGACGAGTATGTGAACTTGTTGCATATTTGTATTAGTTATATATGGATATATGAATTTTGCAGAGGTGGCATTTCAGTTAAATAGTAGAGTGAGTACAGCGTGGGGATCTTATTGTTTGTTAACGAATGACTAAATGGTACTTGGAAAATGCATAACCATAACTTACTATCTGGGGCAAAAAAGCCTGATAGAATGTTGAAGCAGGGCACATGAATCAGGATTTGTGTAAAATGTGGTCATAGTATGTAGTTTGTAGGTACACCAGGCATGCGAGGTGTTTGTTATTTAATGGAATCAACATAGCAGTTTGGGTTATGTTTGGAAAGACCTATCATCAGCAGTTAATTTCTCTTTCTTTTGGATTTGTCATCCTGTTAGTTAGTTTCTGGTTTTGCAGAAATACCCAGGTACTTGAAACAGGATTTTTTTGAGGGATCTGCATGACAACATTGTAGGAGGGTGATCCCTTATAGGCTGGCAGTTGAATGTACATTTATGGGGATTGTGTAATGAATTAAGGATCCCCTGAAGTGATAATGCGAGATTAATTTTTGAACTGATATCAGGGAAAAGCCCTCATTAATTTATGTATATTAATTTATCTACAACTGTTATTTGGGGAGCTCCCTACAAAGATGTGTGCGAGAGAGGAACTAGTTAGCTGTTTTATTTATTTATTTGTTTTATTTTCCCACCCTTGCAACTGTGTATAGTACTTTCATCTACCGAATTTACCAAATCTTTCCTGCTTTCCATCATCTTGGAGATACCTTTGAGTGACACAGCTGTGATCCAGCAGGGTTGATGGCTTCTGCTGTTACCCTAACCCCACCCTTCTTGTTTTCAAGCTTAAAGAGGGTCATGTCAAGGTGACTTCCGCATGCTGACAGACATCTAGCTGTTGTGCAGGCACTTGGGAGGCCAGGGTATGCATGTTCCAAATCCTGTGCTGTGCCGTGCCTCCAGTCTAATCTTGCAGTGTGGACCTTGGTTGACTCCCCTTGCCAGGTTACCTGGATTGTAGGCAGGGCTTTGTCTCCCTTTTACCAGCATAGCGAACAATCCTTCAGATCGGTAGAGGGTATTAGAGAATGAGCTCTTATGCTGTGCTTCTGAGTAATGGACCATATGGCACTGCTTGCTGGTTTGCATTGGTGTTCTGTGATTTTTTTTAAAGTACGTTTTGAAACTTTTGTGAGTCTTTTAGAGGTTTTTGTACTAGACATCTAGACGTAAGAGATTCCCCTTGGTATCTTGTGATACCTTCCTGACAAACCAGCACCTTAATCCTTGATTTAGCTGTTAAGGACTGATAATTGCTGAGCTGATTCCTGTAACTGAAGGATGCCAGCTGCAACACTAGTTTGAGTGACAATGGGGAGGGAGATGTTTTGATTACTTTTTAGTAATTGCCTTTTTTCAATTCTGAAGCTGAAACATCACCAGTCATCCACTGTACAGCTCCAGGAGCAGCTTGAAGTTGTAACTAAGGAGAAGGAGAAGCTGGAGGATGAACTGAGACGGAGCAGTGATGAGTGTGCTAAACAGGTAGGCGGTGTGCTGTGCAAATTATACTATTCAAAGCCCGGAAGTCTTGATATTTTTTACATTTCTTGTTTCTTTTTTTCTGTGCTTAATAATTGAGCATTATTTGTTGCTTCCACATTTTTTATCCGTTTAGTAATTAGACATTTGTTTGCCATTAATGAGTTGCATGTCATCTGGTGGTATACATTTGTGACTTAAGCTGCATGCTTGAATGACTTTATTAGGGTTACGTGTGTAGTACAAATGAAGCACAGTGTTCTCTCAGCTTTTGTTTATTGTATTGTAAAGGTTCTGGAGACAGTTTTGTAACTCTCAGCTATTGCGCGCAAAGTAGGACTGGGTAGTTTGTAGATGCAACTGTTTATGAATGCCCTCCAACTTCCTAATGCTAAAGGAATGGATTTGTAAGTTGGTGTGTAGAGATTTTGTTATAGCAAGATTCTAACTTATTTTTTAGTGTATTCTGAAGGTTCGTCATAATGGGGCACCATATAGCAAAGAGGGTAGCAGATAGGTTGTGGCTAATGCTGTTTTGGTGGCTGTATCCATGAAGTGTTTGTGTTGATAGAGCATCCCTAGTTTGAAGTGTTTTTTTTTTAATACTGCTGTATAGATGAAGATCGAAGATAAGTTTATTATCTGTTACTCCTAATAATTTGCACAGGACACTTTGATTTCTGTGTTATTTAATGAAAATGTTTTAAAAGTCGGTTGAGAGGGCCCTTTGTGTAAAAAGGAGGAATTTGGTTTTATTGAGATTGAGTAAAAGTTGTGCATTGAGGCAGGTTTTGATGGAGGTGAAGGCAGTTTGGGTTATTTGTCTAAGGTTTGCTGTGCTATTGGAGGAGGAGATGTTGAGTCATTGGTGTATTGGATTAGAGATCTTTGGCCAGAGGCGGTGTGGAGATTATTTATGAAGGCACTGAAGAGGAGGGGTCCAAGGATGGATCCTTGTGTAACACCTGTTTGTTGGTTAGAAATTGAGAGAGACATCCTTGCCATTTTACGCATTGTTGTCTGTCGGATAGGTAGCTTGAAAACCACTGTAGAAGGACAAGAAAGGCCAAGGGAGGAAAGTTTTGTAAGTGTTTGGGGTGTGAGAGAGTGTTGAAAGCTTTCGATAGATCACGAAATAGTGCTGATGTAAGTTGGCCAGAGTCTCTTGCTTTATTAATTATGCCTGTAAAGGATATTAGTGTGTTTTTTGTACTATGAGCAGGTCTGAAGCCATGACGGGTGGGTGTTAGTAGATCGTTATGGATAGTGATGGTCAAGGAGTTCTTTAGAGATGCATTTTTCTACAAGTTTGGAGAGAGGAGATAGGACTGCGATGCGGCAGAAGTTAGACAGTTCAGTAGAATTTCCTCCTTTGTGTAATGGCATTACAGTTTATATTTTCCAAAGTGAGGGATGCGGGATTCTATGATGGATCTATTGATGAGAATACTAACAGGGTAGGCAATGGCATCAGCAGCAGTTCTCAGGTATTCACTGGAAGGTTGTCTGCGAAAGAGAACAGGGTTTTATTTTATGTAGTAGGTTATGTATATAGCTAGTGGATACGGGATGTAGCAAGAGGCTAGGAGGTTTAGAGGCTGTAGTTGAGATGTTTTGAGGAGAGGGAAGGGAATGCAATGTCATTGGATGAAATTTGAGAGAGGTATGTGTTGAGATTGCTTGTGGAGTTTTGACTGGGGGTCTTGTTAGGATCATTGACCAAGGTAGCTGTACTTTCTATAAAGTGAGTATTAAAAGCAATCCTGCAGTTTGAGATGAAGATTGGTCTGTGAATGGGGTAGAATTTTGTTTGGACCCTGGAAAGCCGTGAAAATCCTTGTTCTGACTGAAGGAGAGGATTTAAGTGCCTCAGGTTTGGGAAAGTGAGGAGATAGCAGATTTGCTCATGGAGGTTCAGATGTCAAACTCCTCCAAGACTATTCAACTCAAGATACCCAGAAAAAAGTCACAAAAAATAAGCATCTTTCTCATGCTTCAACTCTTACCAATTTGAAAGGTTCACAGGAGAACTGGTACAGTTTTGTCCAGGGATTTTCAGGGCTTTCCACTCTATCACTTTTTCTCCTTATCCTAAGACAAAAGGGTCCCTCACATCCTCTGAATAGGTGTTTTCATATTCTGAGGAGGAACTAGATTGCACTTCACAGCTCTGTTCTCTTGTCCTGTATGAGTCTTAGTATGTGAAGAATTTACCTTCTGGTGAGTTGGTTGGATGGGGGTTGGCATATAATGGTTAAGGTCTTCACATTATTAGCACAAGGTATAGGGTTTGATTCTTACCTGGGTTATTGGCTAGGCTTAAAATCGCCTTTCAGGGCAGTTAGCCTAGTATTCGTCTATGAACCTATGATTCATCAAGGGTATGGAGAGTTCAGAGGGACAGAGAAAGTAAAGTGTTATGATCTTTTGAATCCCTGGCAATAACTCCAGTACTTGGGGCTGTGAGAAGTGCATTTAATTCAGTTTGTGCTTCACCATATTCTCGGCCTCTTGTTCCTAAGAAGCCTGATAGGCTGTCCAGTGTACTCTGTTCCTATAAATACCCTTATAGGAATCCATTAGCTGATCCTGCTGTAATTTTAATTGACAACGACAGTGACTGTAAGCCTCTTGGTTTCTTTCAGTCTTTTCCCACTGAGAAGGACCAGGAATTTGATAGCTACAGAAAGAAAGTGTATGCTGCTTCAGGTCTTATTTTCAGGACAATCAACTACCAGGTACCTGCTGTTTTCTTACATATGCAGCAACTTATTTCAAACCTCCCTTCTTAGAATCAAAAGCTTCCCTGGTTTCCTGTGCCTCACAAGTCACAAAGCATTCAATCAAGTACTCCTATGATGCAGTTGATGCTGTGTCAAAAACAGCTGCTATAGGATCTGTAATGAGAACTCATGACTGGGTCAAGCTTCAGAGTTTGCCAGAGTATGTCAAATCCTAGGTTTCGAATGCTCCATTTAAAAAATAGCTTCTTGGGCAGTTCCTGTGGAGAGGTCCTTAAAAGATTAGAAGAAAGAGGTAAGTTAATGCAGTGGATGAAACTTTTTTTACCACTCACTCTCTTAATACACCAAGTACTATTTTTCAAGGCCTGGACATTTCTTTAGGAAGCCTTTCAAGCTAAGTCAACAGAAGTCAAGTCAACAGTAATATAAAAAGAACTGGCAAGGAGACTCCAAAATGAAGGGATCTGTCTCCAGGGGTCTTCCCAGCCCAGAAACGAGTGCATGACTACCTGAGTACTCCATCCCTCTCCACCTCCACACACTAGCAGACAATTTTTCTCTTTCCCTGTACATTTTGAAAATAAATAATAGATTCTCAGTACTAAGAATAGTTAACAAGGGCTACAAATAGCAGCAGGATTCCCTTTCTCTGAAAACTATAATACCTCCTCTTCCAAAGAAACTAAAGCCATTTATTTCCTCATATCCTAAAAGACATTGTATGTCAGGGTTTTATAGAATGAATGCCCCCTTCCCACCAGGAGAAAGGCTTCTACCCAAGGAGTTTTTTCTTTTACTTAGTAAAGAAGGCACTTGGAGACCAGTGTTGAATATTTCAGTTCTGATTTTTTTCTCAGTAAATCAAAATTCAAAATACTAACTTTCTCCTGTCTCCTTTTTTTTCCACCCAATTTTTGTTTAGTAATTCCAGACCTCAAAGATGCATTCCACTATATTTAGTTCACAAAGATTTGTGTGTGGGTTACATTTGCAGTTTGCATGTTTGCCATTTGGACTATCTACAGCACCAAGGGTTTTCATAAAATGCCTGTTTTCCTGTTGTTGCCTTCTGCAGACTTTAGGTTAATCATGTTTACCCTTATTTGGACTACTGCTTCATCTTAGCAGATCCCACCCAAGACACCCAGGCATCCCTCCTTTTCTCCAAAACCTTTTTCAAAAACTATGTTTGAGACTAAACCTAGAGAAATTTTTCCTAGATGTTCATCGTGTTTCACTGTTGCAGTCTTTACACTTGGGTTATCCTGCTGGCAGGCGACCCGCAGTCGGCCCGAGTTCCAGAGTCTTGGTCCGGCGTCGGTTGCTGTGGCCTCTTCCCTGACGTCAGTGCGCCAGGGGTATAAAAGTTGCAACTGATGCCATTTTCTTCAGTCTTTCTTGCCCCAAGGTGCCCGAAGCAAAAGCAGTTCGCAAGTGCCGGTCAGCCGACTCCTGAGATTTTCAAAATTGAGTTTCGGAACCGAAGTCTTCAATAAAGCTAAGTACCCCATTGGGGAAACTTTTTCTTGCTCCAGACCGATGTCAGTAAAAGTAAATAATTGTATTTCTTGTGGGAAGCAAATACCTCATAAGGACTTTCACTCTTACTGTATTCCTTGCCTAGGCCCTGACCACGACGTTACTAGTTGTCGGTTTTGTGCTAGATTCAATAAACGCACTATTAAACGTCGGTTTGATTTTGCTTTACATTATTTTGGCTGAAGGTTTAATTACATAATGCCGTCAGAACAACCGACGACCGGAATTTATAAAAAACGCAAAGACAAAGAAAAGGACAGGCATCTGAAGTCCAAAACCGACAAAGCCTCTTCTAGGCCAGTCGCCAGTTCTCAGTGAGGCACTTTCGCAGCCCCTGACACCCACTACCTCAGAGCCACAGGCCGTAACCGACAGCCACGTGGAGACACCGAGGCCTGTGGAAACTCAAGGTATTGGGCCTACGGAAACTATACCCTCAGATGGGTCTGGAGCCGCTGAGCAGGCATCGGCTTCTGAGGGTGTTTTCAGACCTTCACAGCTTACAATTAAGCCCACTACAGCAGCAAAGGCAAAATCAAAAACACCATTAAAGACAGGGAAACAAGTACAGCATTCTCCAGAACAGTCATCCATGCCAAAGAAACAGATGCTTAAAATGGCCGAAGACCTAATTACTTTAATCAGGAGTTCCCATCCCCCTCCTGACAAAAGGCCTAGGCAAGACACTGACTATGATTCCTCTGACCAGGTTTCCATTTCCTCTGATTCCTGTTCTGATCAGGGATATTCTCTCCCTCCCTATGAGGACTCTGATGCAGAAGAGTCTATACCTTCAGCCTCTCCGCCTGAGGATTATTCTTTTGGGGCAACCCTACATACCATGAGGGAGCATTTCCATTGGGAGAGCCAGGATTATTCAGAATCCAAGAAAAGGCTCAGAGACTTCCTTTTATTGCATCAGCACAGGCCCCTGGCTATCCCCCCTGTGCTTGATATTGTTGATTATGTCTTTTCTGAATTCAGTCTGTCTGCTGATTCCTTACCCCCTGCACCAATCAAGCCAGACGGGTACTACAGGGTCCCTGACTCTCATAAATTTCTTTACAAAAACCCTGCTGCAGACCCAGAAACAATTTCTCAGGGTCCTAAAGGGGTTAAGGCTTCCACTGCTAAAAACCTGTCCCCTCAGACAGGGATTCCAGAGCTCTCGACAGATGGGGGGAAAAAAATTACACTTCTGCTACTTTAGCTGTAAGAGCTTTAAACTGCCAGTTTCACATGCTTAAATATCAACAGTACCTCATGTCATTGTTAAAACAGAAAATGGTTTCAAATTCGGAAAGTCCTGACAGTAAGGAAATGCAGGATTTATTGCATGCAGTTGAACAAGTGGGAAAACATACTCTGCAAATGTGGTTTTGATTCATTAGAGGCTTTTTGTAGAGCCACAGTTACAGGCGCTGTTACTTGAAGGCATGCTTGGTTGAAAGAACAAAGTTTACCTGACCATGTTAAAGTAAAATTATTGGATGCCCCACTACAGCATGATACTTTGTTTGGTGTTAAGGCAGAAGAGGTGTTAAAGAAAATGGAGGATAAAGCAAAATCAGTGCAGACAGTGAAAGATTTCTTACAGGTTCAACCACCTAGATTTAGCAGAGACTGGCCTTCAAAAAATTGGTCCTTTCCAGTGTCAGACAGGCCACAAAGAGGCAGATACAGATGCCCAAGAGGCAGATCTCAGCCTCAAGGCTCCTACATACCTAAACAATAGGGTGCTTTAGCCCCCAAAGGAGGGGAAGACAAATCACAACCTTATAGGAAACAGTCCCAATGACTTCCCTCTACAAATGCCAAGCACTTACCTTTTGACAGCACCCCTAGGGGGGAAGCTAACACTTTTCTCAAAAAATTGGCACATGATCACCCAGGACCAATGGGTGCTGAATATGGTTTCTCAGGGTTACAGGTTCCACTTCCACACGCTTCCAAAACCAAAAGGTATGCCATACCTGCCACAAAACCAATGAGCAGAGGCACAAAAACAGATTGCTGCTCTTATGGACATGGGAGCAATTCAAAAAGTTCCACAACAAGAACAGGGACAAGGATACCTGCATGTTCCAATCAGACAATCTTGCAGAAGATACCTCAGATCCATAGCAGGCTCAATGCATTACCAATTCTCTGCACTGCCCTTTGGCTTATCTACTGCACCCAGGTCTTCACAAAATGCCTGGCACCAGTAATTGCATTTTGCAGACTAAAAGGAATTCAAATATATCCCTACTTGGATGACTGACTTATGCAAGCAGAGAGCAAGGACATTCTTCTAAAACATCTGGCGTTTGTAAAAAGATTACTAATTTGCCTAGGGTACACAGTAAACAAAAAGAAATCAAAACTAGTGCCCTCTCAAGAGATAATATTCCTGGGTGCAAGCTTAAGTACAACTGCCCAGATGGCTTATCTCACGCCAGACAAAGGCAACTGACTCATTACTTTCAAATGATGGCAACAAAAACCCAGCTCCCTGCAAGAAAAATTCTGCAGGCCCTGGGCTTCATGGCATCCTGCATTCTTCTAATTCCATGTGCAAAACTGTATATGAGGAAACTACAATGGTATCTAAAAAGTGTTTGGACTCAGCATTGTCACAGCCTGGAGACGATCATAACTTTAATTCCCTGCCTACAACAGGAGTTTCGATGGTGGCCCCAGGCCTGTCACCACAACAAGGGGCAGCCTTTCACCTTACCCACAGCCAGGCAGACAATAACAACGGATGCATCGGATTATGCCTGGGGGGCACATATGGCAGGAAAATGTGTTCAGGGCACGTGGCCCAAGGAACAAATGCATCTTCACATCAATCAAAAAGAGATGCTAGCTGTACAGAATGCCCTGACAGCTTTCAAGGACCTACTACACCCAGGACAACTATTAATAAAGACGGACAATACCACAGTTATGTGGTACATAAGCAAGGAGGCACACATTCCTACCCCCTATGCAGGCAAGCCATGACTTTGTGGAACACAGTACTGACCTATCAAGTACATCTGCAGGCACAATTCCTGCCAGGAACAAAAAATACACTGGCAGACTAACTAAGCAGAAATCTCATGGATCCTCACGAATGGAAGCTAAATCCACAAGTGTTCAGCATGATAACGAGGAAATGGGGACGCCCAGACATAGATCTTTTTGCCTCCCCTCACAATTACCAAATACAGAAATTTTGCACAAGAACTTATCACTGTCAAGCGTGGAAAGTGGATGCTCTATCATTCAGCTGGAAAGGCCTGACAGTCTATGCCTTCCCTCCGATGCCTCTTCTTACCAAGGTGCTACGAAAAGTCAGACAAGAAAGGCCAAAAATTATCCTGATTGCCCCAGACTGGCCACGCCAGCACTGGTACCCAATCCTAAAGAGTTTGTTTCAAGGCCCAGCTTGGCTTCTACCTCATATACCTCATCTTCCGACACAGCAAAACAATCAGATTCTGCACAGTCAACTCAGAACCTTAAACCTGGCAGCATGGCAGATAATGTAGCCACTCAGACTGCACCTCTCTCTAAAGCTGTTATGAACCTGTTATGAATGTCATTTTAGAAGCCAGGAGGCCCAGCACTAGGAAATCTTATGCAGAAAAATGGTGAAGATTCTGTGCTTGGAACCAGGCACAAGGGCTCGAACCACTTGTCCCTAATATACCTCAGATTTTACAATACCTAACTGAGATGCTGGACAAAGGCTTATCTTTCTCATCTATTAAAATCCATCTATTAAAATCCATGCCTCTGCCATTTCAGCTCATTACAATAAGGAACCTCCTACTTTTTCACATCCTCTAGTACGACAGTACCTCAGGGGGGCAAAAAATATAAGACCCCCAAGGAGAGCACCAGTACCTACTTGGGACCTCAATTTTGTTTTAGAAAAACTCACACTGCCTCCTTTTGAACCAGCCAGCACAGCTGATCTAAAATTCTTATGGAAAACTGCTCTGCTCCTAGCAATAACTTCAGCAAGAAGAGTCTCAGAGTTACAGGCATTAATGGCTGTGGAACCTTTCCTCATTTTTCATCAGGACAGGGTTTCTCTTAGGACAAACCCAACTTTCATGCCAAAAGTGGTCTTCAATGTGGCCTTAAACCAAACCATTCATTTACTTACGTTTTACCCCAAACCCCCAGAATAAAGGGGAGAGACTTCTGCACGCTTTGGATATACACATACACTTTGGATATACACATACAGCTACGATTCTTCTTGGACAAAACAAAAGCTTTCAGAAAAACTGAGCAACTGTTTGTAGCCTATGCTGCAGGATCACATGGAAAGCCTGTTACAAAGCAGACAATCTCAAAATGGATAGGACACTGCATCCGCTTCTGTTATGCACAACATGGCAAATCAGTGCCTAAGGGCATTAGGCCTCATTTTACCAGAGCAGCAGCCACTTCAGCAGCTTTCCTCAGAGGAATACCAACCAAAGACATTTTAGAAGCTGCAACCTGGAGCTCATTGCACACCTTCACCAAGAACTACCACTTACCTCTCTACTCTAAATGCAGAGCAGGCTTTGCCACTGCAGTTCTGCAGGGCTTGGTAGCCTCTCCAAATCCAATTTAGCCGCAGCCGCCCAACCTCAGCTTTGGGATTCTACTCAAGTGTAATGACTGCAACAGTGAAACACGATGAACATAGTACATTTGTGTACCTACCATAAATGTAGATGTTCGAGTGTATTCACTGTTGCAGTCCGGTTTACCCACCCACCATCCCCCTTGTTTCATTGCTGGGACTTTTCTGTACTTCTCATCTCTATACTACCTTTGTGGTGTATTTGCTTGTAGATGAAGGAAATGTTTATAGTAATATATCAGAAAGGAACCAAAACTCGCTAAAGTCCACAAGGCTGTATTTTTATTTCTGAAGTGTTCCAAAAGTCACAGATAAAATCACACTGAAGTATCCAAAAGTCACAGATAAAATCACAGCGCTTTCGGCCAGGCAGACCTGAGCTTTATCAAGTGAAAACAAAATGCAGTATGCAGTAACCTCCATTAAATAGCCTAACAATTATACAATTAATTAATTAGTAAGTCTAGTACTAAGGTGTGGTGCTTTGGAGTTGGATGTTGAAAAGTTAGTCATTATACCAACTCAAAAATGAAATGTTTGCAACAACATCTGCACTTAAATAATAATGACTAACCATAAAAACATTTTAAAATACCAGTTTCCTAGGTTTCAGAACATAAAAGTCTGAAGTCTGGTTGGGGTTGTAGATTGTTAAGGAATATGCTTAAAGATGTGTTTGGATTGTCAGTGAATTGTTAAAATTTTTTCTTTTATTATTACTTTGCACTGATAAAGACATGCAATGAAATGTGCGTGAGATATTTTGATGCCCATCCATATACCATTTCATATAGAATTTGATTTATTAGTCAGAATCCTAAAACCGTGGATGTTCAGTAATTTAATATGCTGTGTGGGGATGCTGTAGTATGAAGGGGGTCAAGTATGAGAGTTATAACCTAGCCCTCCTAAGCTTGAGGACCGGTTTAATGCTGATCATCCCATTCAGACCTGGTGGCTTCCCTGCATTCAGTCTCAACTGCCATAATAGTTCACGGTAGCCCAAGGTGGATTCCCAGTCACCACCTCTTGCATCTGGCTCAACCTGTTCCAGCATAAAGCACCACACCTTAGTACTAGACTTACTAATTAATTAATTGTATAATTGTTAGGCTATTTAATGGAGGTTACTGCATACTGCATTTTGTTTTCACTTGATAAAGCTCAGGACTGCCTGAGCGCTTGTGTGATTTTATCTGTGACTTTTGGAATACTTCAGTGTGATTTTATCTGTGACTTTTGGAACACTTCAGAAATAAAAATACAGCCTTGTGGACTTTAGCAGAGTTCTGGTTCCTTTCTTCAAGGTCGTGGATTATTCTTTGCTTTTATAGTAATATATGCATTTTTTTTGGCATAATTTTATCTTTCCAGCCTTCTTATCTGGGGGCACCTGACATCTGGGGCAAGAAAAACTGAAGAAAATGGCATCGGTTGCAACTTTTATACCCCTGGCACACTGACGTCAGGGAAGAGGTGACAGCAACCGACGTCGGACCAAGACTTTGGAACTCAGGTCGACTGTGGGTAGCCTGCCAGCAGGATAACCCAAGTGTAATGACTGCAACAGTGAATACACTCGAACATCTACATTTATGGTAGGTACACAACTGTACTTTCCATGTCATAGATTATCCTTTCTGACATGCCTTCTTGACACTGCTCCCATGATCACATGCCTTCCTTCAGAGAAAGTTTCCTTTTACCATCTGCAGTTCTCAGACCTGGCTCACAAGTCCATTCCACAGCAAGAGGAGTTCCCCAGAGTTTTAGGTTACATGGTGCCAGCTGTTATGGTTAATTTAGCCAGCCTTCATGTGCGGAAGATTTAATGGCTCCTCAAATCTGTATAGTCTCAACACCAACATCCTCTATCCTTTCCAGTTCCAGTTCTGACCTTCATTAAAAAGGACTCATACAGTGGGCAGATCAATTTCAGTTAAATCCAGGTCTCCACCTTTTTTCTCCCATTCTAACTCAGTCTGTCAAAACAGTCACCTCAGACTTTGACTGTGTAGTGTTTTCCAAAGGGATCAAAGTTCAGTGGATTTGCGATCCCTCTTAAGGAAAACACATCAATCTCAAATACAATGCTAGGCCTTGCTAAAGGCTTTGAAAGCCTTGAAGCAGCTGTGTACTCCAAGAGACCACTGTTAGTAATACATACGTCACTATAGTGAAGTGGTTAATGACCATACATGGGAGAACCAGCTCTTAACCCTTTTGCAGGCTGCCCACGAGTGCCTGGGAGTTGATAACTCAGCACAATCACTCCCTTCTTGCAGTCAGCATCCCATTAGAGCAGAACACTGTTGCAGACTGCCTTAGCAGATCCAGGACAGACCCTTACAAAGCATATTACACCTAGAAGTCTATCCACCTTTGCGGAATTCCCCAAGTAGATCTGTTTGCCTCTATTTACTGTAGACAGTTACAGAAGTTCTGTAGTAAGATTCTGTTCAGACAGGCTTGGAAAACCCATGCCTTTTCTTTTCCGTGTTTGTTAATGCTCCTCTATGCCTTCTTCTTTTCCTCTGATTACCAGAATCTTACTAAAGATCAAGAAGGACACTCTAAAAGTACTGCTTGTAGCTTCCTTTTTCTGCCAGACAACATTGGTTCTCCCTTGTCATGTACTTGGCCAGGAGCAATTATCAAAACCTTCCTCACAGAGCAGACTTACTCGTACAGGGCAAAGGATCCGTCATTCACCCCAACATTCAGTACCTACATCTGACTGTTCAGATGATAGGTCTTTGATCCCATTTAGGTATTCTATTTACACAAGACATACAAGAGGTATTAAGGGACATTAGAAAACTTGCTACTAGAAAATCATATTTAGGCAAATGGAAGAGATTTTCTAGTTGGGGCCATTGAAGAGCTCAGGAACCAGTGTAAGCAGGGGCTCCAGTGATACTCCACTACGTTTGTGAATTACTCAAAGCTGGCCTGTTTTACACCTCTGTCATGGTACATATTTCAGCCATTTCTGCTTGTCTGCCAATAGATACCCCTCCACATGTTCAGCATTCTCACTGCTGCTGCCTGCTGTAGCCGTTATGCTATATTGGTTGTATCCTGCCCAGAGTACAGCAACAAACCAGCTTCAGAAAGCTCTGGCTCCCTCCCACACCTTCACTCAGACTGCTAATTGGACAGCCCTGTGGAGGGAAATCAGCAGGCAGAGTGAAGATTTCTTCAGTACTTTCTTGTTGCCTTTAGAAGAAGCAGTGCAGAGGCTTCACAGCAGCAGAAATCGGTTTATGTCATTGTTACTGGCATACAAGTCCCCAATGGGGAACCTTTCCACAGAGAATTGCTGCCCTTTTTAAGAAAATGTTTTTTTTTTTTTTATTTTGTGGCTTTTAGTGGTATTTCCCTTTTAAGAAACCTAGTATTCTTTATGAATTTCTGAAGTGTTCAGTCACGGACTGCTGGCTTTAGTACTGAACTAATTTGGTTATTTGGGGGCAGTTTTTGTGTAAAAATGTACTGTTTGTATAAACTTTTGTTTTGGAAAAGTTTAGTGTTAGGAAGTGATTTAAATGGGCAGGAGACTTAACTGTTTATGTTGTGTTTGTGTACGCTTTGTGATGTTATACCTACCATTTGTTTCTGTTGGTGCACTTTTATTCTTCAAGTCATTCTAACAGGATTTGAATGTGCTGCTTGTGCTTTACTTTTTAAAGGGAGCCATGTAGGTAAATGTAGGTGTGAGTTTACTGATTGTGAACACATTTTGGCAACATACCTTCTGACCAACCTTGTTCCAGAGATGCTTACCATCTTTGAGACCACCTCAGTTACAGCATGGATGCTTACTCTGATCTTTCCTGTTCTTCTTCCTCTGTACCTAGGGAGAAAAAAATATAAAAAAACCCTTGTCGACACTGCAGGCTCAGTCAATGCTTCAGCCGATGGTGGGTGAACTTGTCATGGCTGTTTCATTCCTCAGACCACTCACTTCTCCAGCTTCCTCTGGTATGGTCCTCTCAGCCACCATGAACTAGGGGCGAGCCACATCATCTTCATCTGTTCCAGTGTCTGACCTGGGCATGCAAGAACTGTCTTCTCTAGGTAGCCTGGGAAAGAGACCTCTAGAAAGGGCAGAAGTGCTTTCTCTGAGTAACTCCTCAGCCAAACTTTTACTTGAAGAAAAAAAAAAAAAGCAAATATGATTTGTTTACCTTACCAGGCAATTATTACAGGCTGTTAATCCTGGTGCTCAGAAATCCTTACCCGAGGGCAATGTTAGTAAAGAAATTCCTGTAGAAAATTTGAGGACTCTGATATAGACAAAGACAGGATTTCTTCTGAACATTCACAAGTCCAGTACTCTGCTGCTGAGGAAACTTGGTCATCACCACCTTCTTTGGAGGAATTTTCTTTTTTTCATACGATAGTCAGGATGTTTTGTTGGAACAAGTAAATGTTCCCTTTGAGTAGAAGATATTGTGATATTTCAAGTGGCTATATCTCATTTCACTACCATCCCTCCTATTGTGCCAGCCTTGAAGGATATATTCAGTACTGCCTGTAATAATCCTGATTCCCAGCCTTCATTTCCCAAAAAGGGAGATGGACTTCTATGAAGCTCCTGATTTGTATAAATATTTGCTCTTTCACCATACGTTGGATTCTACTAATATTTCTACATCTTTGCCAACTGGGAATTAGATCTGACATTGTCATTTTCATTCATTCCTCAACTGTTGGGTTTGGATCCAATCCTCAGATCTGACTTGGTCGCTTCTTCCAGCTCTTGGCACACTGAAGCTCTCGAGCTCCTCCTGTCGCCCATAATATTCAAGTCACCTAACATATGTCAGATCTTGTTTGCCACTTTCGCATACAGACGTGGTCACTACATACTCTGGAATGAGCGACTTTCCTGGGAGTTATAACTTTTATAATATTACAACCTTTCTAGCGCTGCCTCCCTTTTTATTAATCTTTTATTGAATCCTGATATTTCTACTCTATTTTCTGTACAAATTATCCCTATATAGTTGTGGATTCTTGAATTCTGTTGGTATTTCCCTTTCTTATGCTCATTAGTACTTCTTTAATATCATAGTTGGTATTTTTTCTAATTTCCCTTTAGGTTAACATAGGTTCATAGGTAGGTACTAGGCTATTGGCCCTAGGGCCTATACAAGCCTAACCAAAAATGTACCCTGGCTTTCGCCACCCAAGAAAATAATTTTCCTGTGCCCTTGTCAAGCAGAACCACAGAAGTGATCCCCGGGGTGAATTTCCTATTACCCATCCAGTCATCAAGATTTTTCTTGAAGTGTGCTAATGAGGACCTCTGTTTGACATAGATACGTAGTCTATTCCAGAGTATGGGAAGTCTCTGGAACAGGAATCTATCCCTCCAGCATGTTCTGTTTATTGTGGTGACAAGGTTTAGGTCCCTAGAGTGTGTAGCTCGGAGGGATTGGGATTTCTTTAAGTGGAGCATGTCCAACAGCTCTGGGTTTGACTTAGCTTTGTATGTTAGGCAGAGATCGCCTCTGAGTAGGTGATATGTGACGGAGTAAAGCTGAAGTTTTTTGAGACGGTCTGCGTAAGGCATCTGTTTGAGGCCAGTAATCCTCTTTGTGAGGTATTTTTGCGGCCTTTCCAGTTGTTGTAGATGTCTTGTGAGGTACATACCAAAAGGGGCATTGTACTCTATAATGGGTCTAATGAGTGATGAGTAGAGGGGAACAATGACCTCTTTTTTTTTTCTGGATGAGAAACCTTTTGTGATGAGGTGTGCCACGTAGAAGGATTTCCTGACCACTTTGGCGATGTTATCAAAGGAGAGACTACTGTCCACCTGTGTCCCAAGGTCTCATCACACTTTCGGTGTTAAGTAGACTACCGCCTATGTGGTAGTTCAGGAGTACAGAATTTTTACCAAAGGGGATGACAATGCACTTTTTGGCATTGAGCTTGAGACCATGTCTTTGACACCAGGCATCTGTCTCAGTGAAGCCCTTTTGTAGGATGTCCACATCGTTAGGAGTTTCAATTATGGCTCCTAGTTGTGACTACTTCAAAGAAGTCTATCAGGTTTAGGAGACATGATCTGCCTTTTACAAACCCAAACTGTTTGGGGTCCAGGGTTTGGAGATCTCCACTGTCTTTGTTTATGAGTTCCATGATGATACGTTCCATGGCCTTGCAGACTAGGCTCGTCAGGCTAATAGGGCGGTAGTTCCCTGGGTCTGTTGTGACCCCCCCCTATCTGCCAGGATATTGGCAATATCAGTTGGTTCTGTATATTTAATGTCATTGTGCTGTAACTCAGAGCAGATCTGAGTGTTGCCATTGAGATTTTTGACATAGCTATAGAATGCTTTGTAATTGTCTTTAGAATCAGTGCCAATTTTGTTTTCATAACTAGCTTTGGAGGATTTTATGAGGGATCTCAGCTTCTTACTGAGGCTGACCAGGGAGTTCCTCCAATCGTGGGATTTTACGCTTTTTTGCAACAGTTTCTTTCTTCTGTTGTAGAATTTGTTTATGGCAGAAGACCACCAGATTGGCTTCCTTTTTTTGGAGGATAGCACGATCCATGCACTCATGTAAGTGCTTATAAAACATTTATACGCTATAAGCAAGGAGAATGAGACCAATGCCTTAGCCAGACATGTCATTCAAAATGACACTACACATAAATTTAAATTTATGGTTTTGGAAGTCATACATACTACCATGAGACTAGGAAATACCAGTAACTTTACAGAAAAGGAAAAGAATAGATGGATTATTAGGCTACAGGCTGATACAGGACATGGCCTCAGTGACAGAGTTTCCATAAAACCTTTCTTGAAAGACAGACCCCTGAGACACTAGATGTGTTTAAGATTATTATATATTATATTTCACATTTATATATATATATATATATATATATATATATATATATATATATATATATATTGTTCAATATGCATATTTTAACAATATAATAATATACATATATATGCATGAATAATGCTACCATCACGGAAGATTTTAACTTTATAAGATTTACTCATGAGCGTATTAGTGATTTTGTACGTAGTTTTTTTGTTTAATTGGTATTGTGATTGGATTAATCAAGTGATTTTATTGGTTAGGAATGTGTTCAGTTAAGAGTATTTAATGGGCTTATTTTTTTTGGTTTTATTGAAGTCTGAGGAAGCGCCCAGTGAGGCGTGAAAGCGCTTACTGAAATAAAGGATTGGTTAACTACAAGGTTTGCTTTGATTGTCGTGGTGTGCCTTTCATTCTGTTTGTGGATACTATTTCTTTAATATTTTGTTTGGAGACACTTCACCCCAGCAGTATATTTTTTCCTGGACTGCTTATAAAGTGCATTTGTGTAGGATTCAGCAGTCCTACCTCTATTGTCCGTCTGCATGGTGTCATGAAGTTTGCCACTTCTGTCTTAAGAAGCGTGAAGTTGGCTTTGGAGAAATTTTTTTACGGTTGTTTTCCTAATGGGGGTGGGAGCGGGATGTGGATGTCTAGGGTGATTAGCTTGTGGTCAGATCTGACCAACGAGGAGCTGACCGCTGGGGTGGAACACCAGTCACCCATGTTGGTGATGACCAGGTCTAGGAATATTGCTGCCTCTGGTGGGGGTGTGGATAAGTTGATCCAAAGCGTTGGAATTGATGATTTCCAGAAAACGTTGAGCAAAAGAGTTGATACATGAGTAGTTTTCCCAGTTAATGGTAGGGTAGTTGAAATCAACCATTATTAGAGTGTTGGATTGTGCCTAAATATTTTCCAGTGTATCAAGAAAAGAGGAGTGGGAATCCTGAGGCATGGTGGGGGGTCTGTAGCAAGCTACAATCTGGATTGTGGTTTTGCCCAGAGTTAGTTGAACTTGGATAATCTCGGATGCATTATGCTGAGCAACTAGCTTGGAGGTGTGGATATCCTTAATGAATATGGACACGCCTCCACCTTTAGTGATTCGGTCCGAGTTTGGTGGCCGAAAGGTGTGGTATGAATTATAGCCTGGTAATGCAGGGGTGCTCTCTGGAGCTTTGAACCAGGTCTCTGTCACTGCACAGATGTCAATGTTCTCCATTTTAAGGAGTGCCTCGAGTGAGTGCATTTTGAGGTTTAGACTTCTAGCATTGAGTAACATTACCCTCAGATTTTGCTTGCTTGTACCTGTTACGGTGGTGAATTTGTCATTTGAACCTTGCCTAAAAAAGGCACTATAGGGGTGGCAAGAGCCTTTGCCAGTATCCGGAATCCCAAGGGCGACAAGTGCAGGCCATCTCTGGCAAAGCAGGGTGGTCTGTTGATCATGTCATCCCAGGCAGACAGATACTGGATTCCCTTAGAATGACACCAGAAGCTTAGACAATTGCTAAAGTCAATCATTTTGTCCTTGTACTGTGGTATCATTCTGGGTGATGGCAGGATGCTACTCAGGGCTAGGGTCATACCGGCCTGGGCTACAAGATCAGAGAGCTCTTCCATGTCTCTTTTCATGTAGTCCAGGGAGGTATGTCTCAGGTCATTCACACCAACATGGACAATGACAGAGTCATATTTGTACTTGTTGTGGAGTGACCTGAGTGTGTGCGTTATGTGGTGGATCCTGGCACCTGACAGGCAGCTGACAGTAACTTTTTCCTTGTTTAGCCTGGCCAGTGGAACATCAGTGTGCCTGACTATAGAGTCACTTATGACTAGAGTGTTGGGTACAATGTCCTTCAAGGATGCATCTGCAGTCATAACATATGGGTTGTCCTGCCTCAGGCAGCCCTTCGGTCGGCCGGATTCCAAAGTCTGGGTCTGGCCTCGGCTGATGTTGCACTTTCCCCGACGTCAGAGCTTCTGGGGTATAAAGGCATCAGCCAACGCCATTTTCCTCAGTCTTTCTTGCCGCGCGGTGCCCGAAGCAGAAGCTGTTCGCAAGTGCCAGTCGGTCAGATCCAGAGATTTCAGCTACCGAAGACTTCGAAAAAAGCTAAGTACCCCATTGGGGACTCTTTCTTGCCTCAGCCGATGTCAGACAAAGTAAATAATTGTTTAACTTGTGGGAAACAAATACTTCATAAGGATTTCCATTCTTACTGCCTTCCTTGCTTAGGCCCAGACCACGACGTATCAGCTTGTTTAGCCTGTGCCTCCTTCAACCGACGGACTCTTAGACGTCGGTCGGAGTTTGCAGAAGAGTTTTTCGGATCCGCTTTTGCATTTAAAATGCCGTCGGAGACTCCGACTATGCATATGGCCAAAAAACGCAGGGAAAAGGACCGACACTCACGGCCCGCGGTTTCGGCTGAAACCACGGTTAGGCCTACCGCGAGTGTCTCGGTTTCGGCTGAAACAGAGTCCTCGGTTCTTACTTCTACCAAAATCATACCTCCAAAACCGAGGCCAGAGAGGCTCCGGCTGAGTCGGCTTCAGAAATCCCTACCGAAGCTAGCGCTCAAGAATTGTCCGACACCCTTCCTTTGGACATTTCTACTCCTGCACGTGGGGCAGCTAGGCCCCCTGCTTCTATGTCTATTAAGGCCTTCTCCAGGGCTAAAGCTGCCAAACTTTCAAAAGCTTTACCTACCAAATCTACTTCACAGAGGCCTTTCTCAAGTTCTCAGATTCTCAGTCTTGCTGAGGACCTTATATCCTTAATTAGGGGCTCCCAACCTCACCCAGACAGGGCCTCTCAACCTCCACCTGACAAAAGGCCTAGGACTGAACCCTCTGAACCTCTCTCATCTGATTACTCCTCGGATGGATCTGATTTGTCAGACCATCAGGAAGGGGCCTATTCGCCTTATGAGGATTCAGATGCAGAAGACTCTATTCCTTCGGCCTCCCCTCCTGAAGAATTTTCCTTTGGGGAGACTTTGCATTCAATGAGGGAACACTATCAATGGCAGGGTCAGGATTTTTCTGATTCTAGAAAAAGATTAAGGACATTTTTACATTTGCCCCAGCATAGGCCCTTAGCCATACCACCAGTGCTAACTGTGATTGATGATGTGTATAATGATGTCAGTTCTGCACCTGATTCTCTTCCCCCGGCCCCTGCCAAACCTGACAGATATTACAGGGTCCCGGATTCTCACTTCCACCTGTATAAAGCCCATGCTGCAGACCCAGAAACTATTTCTCAGGGCCTAAAAGGTGTTGCAGCTACCACTGCTAAAAATCCCCTACCCTCTGAAAGAGAGTCAAGAGCATTAGAGAGATGGGGTAAAAAGGTTTATACATCTGCTACTCTTTCTGCCAGGGCATTAAACTGTCAGTTCCATATGATACAGTACCAAGAATATTTGCTAGATCAGCTGAATAAAAAGCTTTCTTCTCCTGAACCTTTAGACCGTAAATCCCTTCAGGATTTAGTACACAACTCTCAGCAGGTCAGTAATCATTTCTTAAAATGTGGCTATGATGCACTGGAGGCTTCATTTAGATCAGCTATGACTGGGGCAGTAATTCGTAGGCATGCCTGGCTAAAAGAGCAATCCTTGCCAGACCATGTCAAGGCTAAACTCCTAGATGCTCCAATGGAGAAACAAAGTTTATTTGGCTCCCCTGCACAGGAGATTCTAAAGAAAGTGGAAGAAAAAGCAAAATCTGTGCAAACAGTAAAGGAATTTCTGCAGGTTCAACCTCCGAGGTTCAGCAGAAACTGGCCTTCAAAGAATTGGTCCTTTCCGGACACCTCCAGAGCACAGAGGGGCAGGAATAGACGCCCAAGAGGCAGAGGTCAATCAAAGGGTGCCTACAGGGGTCGTCAGTGGCAGCCTGCCAACCAGAGGAGTAGTGCCACAGCTGCAACTACAACCACTACCACAGGACAGACACAATGACTTGACTCTGATTCCGCCTACCAGGGAACAACTGGAAGCTCCCTTGGGCGGAAAGCTGGCTTTATTCTCAAAAAACTGGCATTGCATTACAAAGGACACATGGACATTGCAAACAATAGACAAAAGATACAGGTTTCACTTCCACACTTTACCAAAAAGGAGCAGAATGCCAAACCTTCCACCAAACCAGAAGCCAGAGGCTTTAAGACAAATCAACAATTTACTTCAGATGAAAGCGATAGAAAGGGTACCATCTATGGAACAAGGGCAAGGATTTTACTCCAGACTATTCCTTGTACCAAGAAAAGAAAACCAATGGTGGCCTATTCTCGACTTGTCCACACTGAACACATATCTCATTGTGCCAAAATTCAAAATGCTGACCCAACAGCAACTTCTTCCCATGTTGGGCAAGGAGTCTTGGCTGGTGACTCTAGATCTCAAGGAGGCATACCTGCACATCCCTATCCGACCAGATTGCAGAAGACACCTCAGATTTCTTGCAGGATCAGAGCATTATCAATTCTCAGCATTACCCTTTGGCTTATCTACTGCGCCCAGAGTATTCACGAAATGCCTGGCATCAGTAATTGCACATTGCAGGCTTCAGGGAATTCAAATCTACCCATACCTGGACGACTGCCTAATACAAGCGGACAACAAGACAAAATTGATAAAGGATTTGGCCTATGTCATACACCTGTTACAGGCCTTGGGATACACAGTCAACATCCAAAAGTCAAGACTAGTGCCATCCCAAAGGATAACCTTTTTGGGTGCGGATCTGGACACAATAACTCAGATGGCTTTTCTCACAGAAGAAAAACAAAAGCAACTTCCAGATTACTTCATGACTTTGACAAGACAAGCTCAGCTTACTGCAAGGAAAGTCCTGCAGGCCCTGGGTTACATGGCATCCTGCATAATCTTGATCCCGCATGCCAGGCTGCATATGAGGAAATTACAATGGTACCTAAGGAATGTATGGTCTCAACACAGGCACAGTCTAGAAACCATGATACCAATCATTCCATGCCTTCAAAAGGAATTCCTGTGGTGGGCTCAGGCCTGCCAGTCCAACAGAGGGTTGCCTTTCAACAAACCAAAACCAAGGCAGACCATCACCACGGACGCCTCAGACCTAGGATGGGGAGCACACATGGAGGACAAATGTATCCAAGGCCTATGGTCTCAAAACCAGCTAAACTTGCACATAAACCAAAAGGAGATGCTGGCAGTGAAGCATGCAATCGAGGCATTCAAATCATTCCTCCAGCAAGGACATCTGCTGATAAGGACAGACAACACCACAGTCATGTGGTACATAAACAAACAGGGAGGCCGGATGGCAATGGATCTGTGGAACCTAGGCCTGAATCTCAATATCCAGCTGCAGGCCAAATTTGTACCAGGAAAAGAGAATTCACTAGCAGACAGCTTAAGCAGAACTACTACAGATGCTCATGAATGGATGCTGCATCCAGACATCTTCAAATTCATAACAAAGAAATGGGGAATGCCAGAGATAGACCTGTTCGCCTCCCCACTCAACCACCAACTGAAAAATTCTGCTCAAGGACATACCACCCACAAGCCTGGAGGGTGGACTCTCTCTCTTTCAGCTGGAATGCCCTAACAGTGTATGCATTTCCACCTCTCCCATTGATGTACAAGGTTCTACTCAAGATCAGGGAGGAACAGCCAAAGGTGATACTAATAGCTCCGGACTGGCCAAGGCAGTACTGGTATCCGCTACTGAGAAGCATGTCTCATGAGAACTCATGGCCTCTACCCCTATGGCCTCTTCTTCTAACGCAGAACAATTTCAAGACCCTGCATCCAAACTTGAAAACACTGCAGCTAACTGCCTGGAAAATTGCTTAAAACCAAACTGTCTTATCTCAGAGGGTCAAGGACATTATCCTGGAGGCTCGCAGACCCTCCACAAGGAAGACATACTCAGCTAAATGGAAGAGATTCCTCATTTGGAGCACATCAAAGGGTACAGATGTCACAGTGGCAAACCTAGCACACATCCTAGAATACTTAGCAGAATTGTTCCACAATGGCCTGTCCTACTCTTCCATTAAGATTCATGCTTCAGCAATTTCAGCAGAATACAATATGGATCCTCCTATCTTCTCTCACCCTCTTCTCAGACAATTTTTGAGAGGGATCAAAAATGTAAAACCTCCTAGGAGACCCCCTCTGCCTGCATGGGATCTCAATTTTGTGCTGGAAAAATTGACACTACCTCCTTTTGAACCAGCAGCATCAGCAGACTTACAGTTTTTATCTTGGAAAACTGCTTTCCTTCTGGCAATCACTTCAGCAAGAAGAGTATCCGAGTTACAGGCATTAATGGCAGTGCAGCCTTTCCTTATTTTTCACCAGGATAGAGTGTCTCTGAGAACCAATCCTACTTTCACGCCAAAGGTGGTATCCTTGAACCAAGCTATTCATTTGCCTACGTTCTTCCCTAACCCACAGAACAAGGGGGAAAAACTTTTGCACACCTTGGATGTACACAGACAACTACGCTACTATCTGGACAGAACTAAAACCAGCAGAAAAACTGACCAACTTTTTGTAGCATATGCAACTGGGGTGCAAGGAAAAGCAATTTCCAAACAGACAATTTCAAAATGGATAGGAAATTGCATTCGCTTTTGCTACTCTTTTCATGGAAAGACAGCTCCTGAAAATATCAGGCCTCATTCCACAGCCACCACTACAGCTTTCCTATGAGGGGTGGCTACCAAGGACATTTTAGAAGCTGCTACTTGGAGCTCCGTGCATACATTTGCCAAGCATTACAATCTACCTTTATACTCCAGATCCCGAGCAGGCTTTGCAACTGCAGTTTTACAGGGGATCTTAACTACACCATCCTTATCTTAGTACCTCCTCCCCCAGTTTGGCTATGGTATTCTACCCATATGTTATGACTGCAGATGCATCCTTGAAGGACATAGTACAGTTTTGTACCTACCATAAATGTAGATGTCCGATAGGTATGCATCTGCAGTCAGGATTACCCACCCTCCTTCCCCTCTGTGGTATTCTTAGGGTGCTTACCCCTCTTTCAGCTAGCTGGGGGAATCTATTATGGTATATTTGTTTGTTTGTTTATATATATGTATATATATATTTTTTGCTACTGTTTGGAACATTCAACATTTATCCAAATTTAGCCTTCCTAGAGGGCACCTGGCATCTGGGGCAAGAAACACTGAGGAAAATGGCGTCGGCTGATGCCTTTATACCCCAGAAGCTCTGACGTCGGGGAAAGTGCGACATCAGCCGAGGCCAGACCCAGACTTTGGAATCCGGCCGACCGAAGGGCTGCCTGAGGCAGGATAACCCATATGTTATGACTGCAGATGCATACCTATCGGACATCTACATTTATGGTAGGTACAAAACTGTACTTTATGCCTTATGGGCTGTAGTTGAGTGGCACACTGAGAATGTGGACTATGTGTCATTTGGGTTGTGTTGGGGGGTGGAGGTTGCTTGCATTTCTGCTTTGGAGGTCTCTGTTGTTTGGGCAGATTAGTACAGAGAGCCTCCGCGAATGTAGGTGTGTGTTTTGTGGTTCTGTGTGTGTGTTTTGGTGGTGTAGGTTTTGAGGGGCTATGTGATGAGTGTGGTGCGGTGCAAGTGTTTACCTTCTCCTCTTGACTGTCTAGGCCTGTCTTTGGTAAAGAGAGCTTTGCTTCCAGTTTGGCTATATAAGTGCATCTCTCACAGGTTGTAGTGTTGGGGTGGTAGGAGGAGAGGGTTGTCTGTGTACATGAGGCAATTGCTGCATTGTCCCAAGATGGCGAGATTCATCAGGTAGCCAGGAGAAAACACCGGGAGCTGACCTTTAGACATGTCTGAATAGGTGCTTATTTATTAAGTACTAAAAACTGTTTTCCTCTAGACAAGTGAGGAAAATTGAGTGCTGTAGTAATTTGTAACTTATTTAGTGCTTACAATGAGTTCTGAACAAGTGCTGAGATCATAGAAACAGATGAGTGCTAAAACTAAAAAGCTGGCTAGTTGCAAGGGAAATTTTGAAAAACAGGCTTTATGGCGCCAGGAATAGTTTAACCCAAGTTAAGTGTGTGTGTGTGTGTGTGGGGGGGGCTTAGGAATTCACAAACAGTCCTGGACACAGCAGATCCGTATCTGACCTGCCACAAGAAAGGGGGGGAAGCAAGCTTAGAATTTTTTTTTCCCAGTAAAGTGGAAATGCAGAAAGCTGGAACAGAAGTTAATTCAACATTAAGAATCTGAGTGGGTTGGCCTTCACAAATGTTCTCTATTAGATTGAGTGAACTAATGACACTAGACTGGGAGGAGTGTCACAGATCAAATATACAGTATGGGCGGGCAACTGCAAAACCACCAAGTATAAGATCACACAACACTAGCGAGGGTGGGTGGGAAAAAATTACAGTTCCTAGCTGTAGCCACTAAATGAAAGTTTTAAACAGATCAAGGAGCAGACTAGAGAATGCTTTTAACAGACAAAAATGCACAGAAAAGTTTGGATAGAGCAGTCACAAACAGAAAATATAACTCTCAGTATGAAAAAGCAGTTTACAGTTAAGTAATGTTAAAACAGTTTAAAACAGTACATAAATGCAGTGAAACAATAAAAAAAGCTTTATAACAGTGCAAAATATAGTAGATCAACTGTATAGCACAATTATAAGCATTTCAGAAGTGCAATTCAGTGAGATAAGTGTAAGAAATAACTTAGCCTGCACTTGGAATCTTAAGGAATTTCCACTTATGCAATGCAATCCACAGCCTGACAATACATTAAAAAATATATTTTCTGTATATTTTCTGTTTCCTAATACCTGGATGTTCTTCGTGTTTCACTGTTGCAGTCATTACATTTGGGTAATCTGCTAGCAGGTTGCCCTTAGTCGGACTGAATTCCAAAGTCTTGGGTCCTGTGTCGGTTGCTGTCTTCTCTTCCATCACATCAGGTCGTCAGGGGTATAAAACATGCAGCTGACACCATTTTCTCTAGTCTTTCTTGCCGCGCGGTGCCTGAAGCAAAAGTATTTTGCAAGTGTCGGTCGGCTGACTACTGAAATATTCGAGTTTGAGTTTCAGAACCGAAGTCTTCACTAAAGCTAAGTACCCCGTTGGGGAAACTTTTTTCTTGCTTTTTACCAATGTCAGAAAAAGTTAATAATTGTATTACTTGTGGGAAGCAAATACCTCATAAGGATTTCCATTTATACTGTATTTCTTGCCTAGGCCTTGATCACAATGTGCCTGGCTGTCGATTCTGTGCTAGATTTAACCAAGCATCGGTATATTTTTGCATCAAAGTACATTGGAAACAGATTTAACTACCCAGAAATGTCGTTGGATAGCAATCCAACTACCGGAGTTCATAAAAATCACAAAGAAAAGGACAGAGAAAAGCAGTCGAGATCCAAAACTAACGACGAAGCTTCTCCTAAGCCAGTTGCCGGTACTCAGCGAGGCGCCTTCGCAGCCCCTGATACCCGCTACCTTCGAGTCGCAGGCCTCTACTGACACCCATGTGGAGTCCGGCATGCCGCTAGATACTCAAGGTATTGGACCGATGGATGTATCTACCTCGGATGGGTCCGGAGCTGCTGAGCAGGCACCGGCTTCTGAGGGTGTATTCAGACCTCAACATTTGTACATCAAACTGACGACAGCTGCAAAACCAAAGACAAAAGCAACTTCTAAACCTAAAAAAATGACACATGAGCCACGTGCACTGGCCTCTATGATCATAATGGCTGAAGACCGTATTACCTTGATCAGGGGTACCCATCCCCCCCCAGATAAGAGGCCTAGGCAAGACACTGATTATGAATCTTCAGATCAGGTTTCTATTTCTTCTGATTCCTCTTCTGATCAGGAATTATCTATACCTCCCTATGAGGATTCTGATGCTGAAGATTCTGATGCTGAGGAGTCTATTCCATCTGCATCTCCTCCTGAGGATTATTCATTTGGAGAAACCTTGCATACTTTGAGGGCGCATTTTCACTGGGAGAGTCAAGACTTCTCAGAATCAAAAAAGAGGCTCAGGGATTTCCTTCTCCCTCAGCACAAGCCTTTAGCCATTCCCTCTGTTTTAGACATTGTGGATGATGTGTTTTTGGAGTCAAGCTTGACCCCTGACTCCTTACCTCCGGCTCCCAGTAAGCCTGACAGATATTACAGAGTCCCCGACTCACATACATTTTTATTTAGAAACCCTGCTGCTGATCCTGAAACTATTTCACAGGGTCCAAAGGGAGTTAAGGCCTCAACAGCAAAAAAACCCTACCCCCTCTGACAGAGATTCTAGGGCAACTGGGCAGATGGGGAAAAAAGGTTTATACATCTGCAACCTTGGCAATCAGGGCCTTAAATTGTCAATTTCATATGCTTAAGTACCAACAACATGTTAAGGGATTGCTGAAACAGAAAATGATGTTGATTTCAGAATGTGCAGAAAATAAAGAATTGCAGGAATTATTGCATGTAGCTGAACAAGTTGGAAAGCATACTTTGTAATGTGGTTTTGATTCTTTAGAGGGCTCCTGCAGGGCCGTAGTTACTGGATCTGTGATTAGGAGGCATGTCTGGTTAAAGGAACAAAATTTGCCTGATCATGTTAAAGCTAAATTGCTAGATGCACCTTTACAGCATGATTCTCAGTTTGGTATTAAGGCAGAAGAGGTTTTAAAGAAAATGGAAGACAAAGCTAAGTCTATGCAAACTGTTAAAGATTTCCTACAAGTGCAGCCACCAAGATTCAGTAGACACTGGCCTACAAAAAATTGGTCCTTTCCTGTGTCAGACAGAGCTCAAAGGAGCAAATCCAGATGCCCTAAGGGTTCCAGGTACCAGACTCAAGACTTGTACAGGTCAAAGCAATGGGGCACATCCACCTCCAAATCTGGAGGAGATAAAGCGCAAACCTACAGAAAGCAATCCCAATGACTTCCCTCTGCCTCCACCAAGCACTTATCTTTTGGCAGCACCCATAGGGGGAAAATTAGTAATTTTTGCTCAGAATTGGCAGTTAATAACCCAGGACAAGTGGGTACTAAACATCGTATCACAGGGATACAAATTCCATTTCCACACTCTGCCAATGACAAATGGTTGGCCAGATCTGCCAAAAAATCAGTGGGCAGAGGCACAGAAACAGGATACGTCCCTTGTGGATGTTCGTGTTTCACTGTTGCAGTCATTACACTTGGGTTATCCTGCTGTTAGGCGACCCGCAGTCGGCCCAAGTTCCAAAGTCTTGGTCCAGCGTCGGTTGCTGTCGCTTCTTCCCTGACGTCAGTGCGCCAGGGGTATAAAAGTTGCAACCGACACCATTTTCTTCAGTCTTTCTTGCCACGCGGTGCCTGAAGCAAAAGCAGTTCGCAAGTGCCAGTCGGCCGACTCCTGAGATTTTCAAAATTGAGTTTCAGAACTGAAGTCGTCAATAAAGCTAAGTACCCCGTTGGGGAAACGTTTTCTTGCTCCAGACCGATGTCAGTATAAGTTAATAATTGTATTTCTTGTGGGAAGCAAATACCTCCATAAGGACTTTCACTCTTAGTGTATTCCTTGCCTAGGCCCTGACCACGACGTTACTAGTTGTCGGTTTTGTGCTAGATTCAATAAACACACTATTAAACGTCGGTTTGATTTTGCTTTACATTATTTTGGCCGAAGGTTTAATTACATAATGCCATCTGAACAACCGACGACCGGAACTTATAAAAAACGCAAAGACAAAGAAAAGGACAGGCATTCGAGGTCCAAAACCGACGACAAAGCTTCTTCTAGGCCAGTCGCCGGTTCACTGGTTTTCAGGCGCTTTCGCAGCCCCTGACACCCGCTACCTCAGAGCCACAAGCCGTAATTGACAGCCACGTGGAGACACCGAGGCCTGTAGAAACTCAAGGTATTGGGCATACGGAATCTATACCCTCAGATGGGTCCGGAGCCGATGAGCAGGCATCGGCTTCTGAGGGTGTTTTCAGACCTTCACAGCTTACAATTAAGCCCACTAGAGCAGCAAAGGCAAAGTCAAAAACACCATTAAAGATGAGGAAACAAGTACAGCATTCTCCAGAACAGTCATGCATGCCAAAGAAACAGATGCTTAAAATGGCCGAAGACCTAATTACTTTAATCAGGGGTTCCCATCCCCTTCCTGACAAAAGGCCTAGGCAAGACACTGATTATGACTCCTCTGACCAGGTTTCCATTTCCTCTGATTCCTCTTCTGAGCAGGGATATTCTCTCCCCCCCCCTATGAGGACTCTGATGCAGAAGAGTCCATACCTTCAGCCTCTCCGCCTGAGGATTATTCTTTTGGGGAAACCCTGCACACCATGAGGGAGCATTTCAATTTGAAGAGCCAGGATTGTTCAGAATCCAAGAAAAGGCTCAGAGACTTCCTATTATTGCCTCAGCACAGGCCCCTGGCTATCCCTCCTGTGCTTGATTTTGTGGATGATGTTTTTTTCTGAATCCAGCCTGTCTCCTCCTCCTGCACCAGTCAAGCCAGACAGGTACTACAGGGTCCCTGACTCTCATAAATTTCTTTACAAAACCCCCGCTGCAGACCCAGAAACAATTTCTCAGGGTCCCAGAGGGGTTAAGGCTTCCACTGCTAAAAATCCCGTACCTTCGGATAGGGATTCCAGAGCTCTGGACAGATGGGGGAAAAAGTTTACACTTCTGCTACTTTAGTTGTAAGAGCTTTAAACTGTCAGTTTCACATGCTTAAATATCAACAGCACCTCATGACATTGTTAAAGCAGAAAATGGTTTCAGATACAGAAAGTTCTGACAGTAAGGAAGTGCAGGATTTATTGCATGCAGTTGAACAAGTGGGAAAGCATACTCTGCAATGTGGTTTTGATTCATTAGAGGCTTCTTGTAGAGCCGCTGTTACAGGCTCTGTTATTCGAAGGCATGCTTGGTTGAAAGAACAAAGTTTACCTGACCATGTTAAAGTAAAATTATTGGACGCTCCATTACAGCATGATACTTTGTTTGGTGTTAAGGCAGAAGAGGTGTTAAAGAAAATGGAGGATAAAGCAAAGTCAATGCAGACAGTGAAAGATTTCGTACAGGTTCAACCACCTAGATTTAGTAGAAACTGGCCTTCAAAAAATTGGTCCTTTCCAGTGTCAGACAGGCCGCAAAGAGGCAGATACAGACGCCCAAGAGGCAGACTTCAGCTCCAAGGCTCCTACACACCTAAACAATGGGGTGCTTCAGCCCCCAAAGGAGGGGAAGACAAATCACAACCTTATAGGAAACGGTCCCAATGACTTCCCTCTGCAAATGCCAAGCACTTACCTTTTGACAGCACCCCTAGGGAGAAAGCTAGCACTTTTCTCAAGAAATTGGCACATGATCACCCAGGACAAATGGGTGCGGAATATTGTTTCTCAGGGTTACAGGTTCCACTTCCACACGCTTCCAAAACCAAAAGGTATGCCAGACCTGCCACAAAACCAATGAGCAGAGGCACAAAAATAGATTGCTGCTCTTATGGACATGGGAGCAATTCAAAAAGTTCCACAACAAGAACAGGGACAAGGATTTTACTCAAGACTTTTCTTAGTACCCAGAAAGGACAAAGCCTGGAGACCAGTTCTGGACCTATCAATCCTAAATACTTTCCTGGATGTTCCAAAATTCAAAATGTTAACACTACAGCAACTTCTGCCCATGCTGGGCAAGAAGGCTTGGCTAGTTACTTTGGACCTCAAGGAGGCATACCTGCATGTTCCAATCAGACAATCTTGCAGAATATACCTCCGATTCATAGCAGGCTCAATGTATTACCAATTCTCTGCACTGCCCTTTGGCTTATCTACTGCGCCCAGGGTCTTCACAAAATGCCCGGCACCAGTGATTGCATTTTGCAGACAAAAAGGAATTCAAATATATCCCTACTTGGACGACTGCCTTATTCAAGCAGAGAGCAAGGACATTCTTCTAAAGCATCTGGCATTTGTAAAAAGCTTGCTAATTTGCCTAGGGTACACAGTAAACGAAAATAAATCAAAACTAGTGCCCTCTCAAGAGATAATATTCCTGGGTGCAAGCTTAAATACAACTGCCCAGATGGCTTATCTCACGCCAGACAAGCAAAGGCAATTGACTCATTACTTTCAAATGATGGCAACAAAAATCCAGTTCCCTGCAAAGAAAAATTCTGCAGGCCCTGGGCTTCATGGCATCCTGCATTCTACTAAATCCATATGCAAAACTGCATATGAGGAAACTACAATAGTATCTAAAAAGTGTTTAGACTCAGCATTGTCACAGCCTGGAGACAATCACAACTTTAATTCCCTGCCTACAACAGCAGTTTCGATGGTGGGCCCAGGCCTGTCACCACAACAAGGGATAGCCTTTCACCTTACCCACAGCCAGGCAGACAATAACAACGGATGCATCGGATTATGCCTGGGGAGCACATATGGCAGGAAAGTGTATTCAGGGCACATGGGCCAAGGAACAAATACATCTTCACATCAATCAAACAGAGATGCTAGCTGTACAGAATGCCCTGACAGCTTTCAAGGACCTAATACATCCAGGGCAACTATTAATAAAGATGGACAATACCACAGTTATGTGGTACATAAACAAGCAAGGGGGCACACATTCCTACCCCCTGTGCAGACAAGCCATGACTTTGTGGAACACAGCACTAACCTATCAAGTACATCTGCAGGCACAATTCCTGCCAGGAACAAAAAATACACTGGCAGATGAACTAAGCAGAAATCTCATGGATCCTCACGAATGGAAGCTAAATCCACAAGTGTTAAGCATGATAATGAGGAAATGGGGACGCCCAGATATAGATTTTTTTGCCTCCCCTCACAATTACCAAATGCAGAAATTTTTCACAAGAACTTCTCACTCTCAAGCATGGAAAGTGGATGCTCTGTCATTCAGCTGGAAAGGCCTGACAGTCTATGCCTTCCCACGGATGCCTCTTCTCACCAAGGTGCTACTAAAAGTCAGACAAGAAAGGCCAAAAGTGAACCTGATTGCACCAGACTGGTACCCAATCCTAAAGAGTTTGTCGCAAGGCCCAGCTTGGCTTCTACCTCAAATTCTTCGTCTTCTGACACAACAAAACAATCAGATTCTGCACAGTCAACTCAGAACCTTAAACCTGGCAGCATGGCAGATAATGTAGCCACTCAGACTGCACCTCTCTCTAAAGCTGTTATGGATGTCATTTTAGAAGCCAGGAGGCCCAGCATTAGGAAATCTTATGCAGAAAAATGGAAGAGTTTCTGTGCTTGGAACCAGGCACAAGGGCTCAAACCACTTGTCCCTAACATACCTCAGATTTTACAATACCTAACTGAGATGCTGGACAAAGGCTTATCTTTCTCATCTATTAAAATCCATGCCTCTGCCATTTCAGCTCATTACAATATGGAACCTCCTAGTTTTTCACATCCTCTACTACGACAGTACCTCAGAGGGGCAAAAAATATAAGACCCCCAAGGAGAGCACCAGTACCTACTTGGGACCTCAATTTTGTTTTAGAAAAGCTCACACTGCCTCCTTTTGAACCAGCCAACACAGCTGATCTAAAATTCTTGTCATGGAAAACTGCTCTGCTCCTAGCAATAACTTCAGCAAGAAGAGTCTCAGAGTTACAGGCATTAATGGCTGTGGAACCTTTCCTCATTTTTCATAAGGACAGGGTTTCTCGTAGGACAAACCCAACATTCATGCCAAAAGTGGTCTCCAATGTGGCCTTAAACCAAACCATTCATTTACCTACTTTTTACCCAAATCCCCAGAATAAAGGGGAGAGACTTCTGCACGCTTTGGATATACACAGACAGCTACGATTCTACTTGGACAAAACAAAAGCTTTCAGAAAAACTGAGCAACTGCTTGTAGCATATGCTGCAGGATCACAAGGAAAGCCTATTACAAAGCAGACATTCTCAAAATGGATAGGACACTGCATTCGCTTCTGTTATGCACAACATGGCAAATCAGTGCCTAAGGGCATTAGGCCTCATTCTACCAGAGCAGCAGCCACTTCAGCAGCTTTCTTCAGAGGAGTACCAACCAAAGACATTTTAGAAGCTGCAACCTGGAGCTCAGTGCACACTTTCACCAAGCACTACCACTTACCTCTCTACTCTAAATCCAGAGCAGGCTTTGCCATTACAGTTCTGCAGGGCTTGTTAGCCTCTCCAAATCCAATTTATACCCAGCCACCCAACCTCAGCTTTGGGATTCTACCCAAGTGTAATAACTGCAACAGTGAAACACGATGAACATAGTACGGTTGTGTACCTACCATAAATGTAGATGTTCGAGTGTATTCATTGTTGCAGTCCAGGTTACCCACCCATCATCCCCCTTTTTCATTACTGGGACTTTTCTGTACTTCTCATCTCTATACTACCTATGTGGTGTATTTGCTTCTAGATGAAGGAAATGTTTATAGTTATATATGCATGTTTTTTGGCATAATTTTATTTTTCCAGCCTTCCTATCTGGGGGCACCTGACATCCGGGGCAAGAAAAACTGAAGAAAATGGCGTCGGTTGCAACTTTTATATTACTGGTGCACTGACATCGGGGAAGAAGCGACAGCAACCGATGCCAGACCAAGACTTTGGAACTCGGGCCGACTGCGGGTCGCCTGCCAGCAGGATAACCCAAGTGTAATGACTGCAACAGTGAATACACTCGAACATCTACATTTATGGTAGGTACACAACTGTACTATATGGGGGCCATTCAGACAGTACCAGAACAGGAAAAAGGACAAGGTTTTTACTCAAGGCTGTTCTTGGTACCCAGAAAGGACAAGGCCTGACTGCCAATACTGGATTTATCGATTTTGAACACATACCTGGACATTCCAAAATTCAAAATGCTCACTTTGCAGCAGCTTCTGCCCATGCTGGGCAAGAATGCTTGGCTGGTGCCTTTAGACCTAAAAGAGGCATACCTGCATGTCCCGATTTGACAGTCGTGCAGAAGATACCTCAGATTCAAGACTGGCTTAATGCATTACCAATTCTCTGCACTACCCTTTGGCTTATCTACTGCACCCAGGGTCTTCAGAAAGTGCCTTGCACTGGTAATTGCATTTTGCAGACAAAAAAGTATTCAAGTATATCCTTACTTGGACGACTGTCTCATTCAGGCAGAGAACAAGGACACTCTTCTACGATACCTGACGTTTGTGAAAAGGCTTCTAACATGCCTAGGGTACAAAGTAAACGAAAATAAATCACAACTGGTACCCTCTCAAATGATAACATTCCTGGGTGCAAGCTTGAATACAACTGCCCAGATGGCTTACCTCATGCCAGACAAACAAAGGCAACTGACTAGTTACTTCAAACTGATGGCAACAAAAACCCAGTCTGCTGCAAGACAAATTCTGCAGGCTCTGGGCTTCATGGCATCCTACTAATTCCATATGCAAGACTGCATATGAGGAAACTTCAATGGTACCTAAAAAGTTTATGGAGTCAACATTCACACAGTCTGGAAACAATGATTCCTCTCATTCCCTGCCTGCAACAGGAGTTTCTATGGTGGGCAAAGGCCTGTCACCAAAACATGGGACGGCCCTTCACTTTACCCCCTGCCAGCCAAACCTTAACAACAGACGCATCAGATTATGCTTGGGGGGCCCACATGGCAGGAAGATGCATTCAGGGCATATGGGCACCAAATCAAATGCATCTACATATCAACCAGAAAGAGATGCTAGCTGTTCAAAATGCCCTAACAGCCTTCAAGGACTTACTTCATCCAGGACAACTACTGATAAAGACTGACAACACCACAGTCATGTGGTATATAAACAAGCAAGGGGGCACACACTCATACCCCCTTTGCAGATTAGCCGTGGCACTGTGGGACACTGCTTTGACCTACCAAATACATCTTCAAGCTCAATTCCTGCCAGGAAAACAAAACACTCTGGCAGACGATTTAAGCAGAAACCGTATGGATCCTCACGAGTGGAAACTAAATCCGCAAGTCTTCAGCATGATAACAGAGAAATGGGGTAGCCCAGACATAGATCTATTTGCCTCTCCTCAAAATTATCAACTGAAAAGATTCTGCACAAGGACTTATCACAGACAAGCATGGAAAGTGGACGCACTATCCTTCAGTTGGAAAAACTTATCAGTTTACGCCTTTCCTCCTCTGCCTCTTCTACCAAAGGTGGTCCTAAAAGTCAGACGAGAAGCCAAAGATGATGATATTAATTCCCCTGGACTGGACCGCCAATACTGGTACCCAGTCCTAAGGAACTTGTCTCAATACCCAGCTTGGACCTTGCCTCAAAAACCACAACAACTGTCCCAGCAAAACAATCAGATCCTGCACAATCAACTTCAGACTCTGAACCGGGAAGCATGGCTAATCCTGTAATCATACAAATGACACCTCTCAGTAAAGCTGTCATGGATGTCATTTTGGAAGCCAGAAGGCCTAGTACTAGAAAATCTTATGCTGACAAATGGAAGAGATTCTGTGCTTGGAATCAAGCACAAGGAACTGATACAGCAGAACCACATATCCCTCAGATATTACAATAGTTAACTGAGATGCTTGACAAAGGCCTATCTTTCTCATCAATCAAAATCCATGCCTCTGCCATTTTGGCTCATTACAATACAGAGCCACCAATCTTTTCTCATCCTTTACTAAAGCAGTATCTTAGAGGAGCCAAAAGGCCTCCTAGAAGATCACCATTACCTGCATGGGACCTCAATTATGTGTTGGAAAAGCTCACCCTGCCTCCATCTGAACCAGCTGCTACCGCTGATATAAAGTTCTTATCATGGAAGACATCTCTGCTACTAGCAATTACTTCAAGAAGAGTTTCAGAGCTATAGGCCCTCATGGCTGTAGAGCCTTTTATCATATTTTACCCAGACAGGGTGTCTCTGAGGACAAATCCTATTTTATGCTTAAGGTCATTTCCAGTGTGGCTATTAACCAAACAATTCATCTGCCAACTTTTTATCCAAATCCGCAGAACAAAGGAGAGAGAATTCTGCATTCCTTGGACGTACACAGACAGGTAAGATTCTACTTGAGCAGGACTAAAGCTCTAAGAAAAACTGAGCAATTACTAGTGTCACATGCTGCAGGATCAGAAGGAAATGCTATTTCAAAGCAGACAATTTCAAAGTGGATAAGCCATTGCATCAGTTTCTGCTACTTAGACCATGGCAAACCTGTGCCCAAGGCATTAGGTCTCACTCCACCAGAGCTGCAGCTACTTCAACAGCCTTTCTCAGAGGAGTACCAACCAACGACATTCTAGAGGCTGCTACGTGGAGTTCTGTTCACACCTTTACAAAGCATTACCATTTGCCTCTCTACTCTAAGTCCAGGGCAGGCTTTGCCACTGCAGTGCTGCAGGGCCTTATAGCCTCACCTAATGCTGTTTTAGCTCCAGCCTCCCAACCATAGCTTTGGGATTGAACCCAAATGTAATGACTGCAATAGTGATACACGAAGAACATAGTACAGTTGTTTACACTTACCATAAATGTAGATGTAAGAGTGTATTCACTGTTGCAGTCCAGGTTACCCTCCTGCCTTCCCCCTGTCATTCTACAGTTTACCTTTCCTTCTCTATCTTCTACAACCTATGTGGTGTATTTGCTTGTAGATGAAGGTAAAGTTTATACTGATGCATGTAGATATATAAATATATATAATATTGCTACCTTTTTGGGGGCACCTGACATCGGGGGCAAGAAAAACTAAAGAAAATGACATCGGCTGCATGTTTTATACCCCTGACGACCTGACGTCATGGAAGAGAAGACAGCAACCGACGCAGGACCCAAGACTTTGGAATTCAGGCTGACTGAGGGCAACCTCCCAGCAGATTACCCAAATGTAATGACTGCAACAGTGAATACACTCAAAACATTTACATTTATGGTAAGTGTACACAACTGTACTTTCTTATATCATTTCTCTGTCTGAGAAATTTTCTGGTTTCAAAAAGTGTATGGCCTGTGGCCATAAAATCTGATCTCAGATGCATATTCAAAGTGTGTCTACTGTTTAGGCTCAGCTCACCTTGATTCGGATGGACAGATTTGGGAAGTGTGTCTATGCTTCAGCAACTTTTGCCCCTTGGTCATTGAACTACATGGTACATTTTACAAGACTTCAAAGGGGATTTGATTAAGAAACTTTCTAAATTCCTCTCTGCGACCATATTCTTTGAGGCAGAGAATACTGTTGCCTCTCAGTTGGCTACCCTTCAGTCCATTTCAAACTCGAGCATTAGTCTGATCTCACACACAGCCGAAGGTACCTCACAGGCAGCGGGTTCAGGCATTTCCATCAGAAGGCATGCCTGGATGCACTTGTGACTTTGCAGAACTGTTCATATCTTCCTTTTGACTGAAGTTCCTTATTTGGCCCCAAACTAAGACTCACTGTCTAGGTGTGAGCAGGAAGAGAGAACCTTGTTTGCTGTTGGGTGTTCATTTCTGACCCCTGAAATGACCTTCTCTAGGAACCAATTAGGCAGATGAAAAATGTGGTTCAAAAAATCCTACGGTACCTTCCAAAATCCACATGGAGACAGTTCTCCGGGGGGGGGGGGGGGCAAAAGAGGGAACTCTGAAGGAAGACACCATCCCTGTGGCACAGGTGGTCGATAACCAGGGATCCAGAGATACCTTCTCTGACCGGTCCCACCAATACTCCTAAAAGGAGGCCCAACTGTCCATCTCTGGAAGCAGTTTGGGGCCATTTATCCCTGCACCAGGGAGCCTGGCTAGAAGTTTCAAAAGATTCATGGGTGCAGAGGATAATATCCAGAGGATCTGAAGTAGTTTACTTCATTTGGTCTTCAACCTGTGGTTTTCGGATCCACATCGGATCTGACATGGACGCATTTTCCATCTATGGATCTAAGCTGCAAGCTGCTCCCCTTACCCATAATGCCCCCTGTCTCCCTTCTTCCTTCAGATCTCATTTGCTGCCACGATTGGTACAAGCGTGATTCCGAGCTCCAGTTTAGTGGGCTGCATAAGTGTGTGAAAACTTTTATATTTATATACTATTTTTTTACTTTATATCTTTCCTTTCCTCCCCACGTCTGCGTCGGGCAAAAAAAAAAAAGCTTTCTATCTCTGTTCGTTTCCCTTTCTCTGTAGAGTGTGTGTTGTGTGTCTGGGCCTGGTAAGGGGATGGCAGAAGCCCCTAAAGCAGGCTTCAGAAAATGCACAGTGTGTGGTCATAAGCTCTCTCCAGCGGATGGCCACACTCTGAGCGTGGTATGCCTGGGTGCAGACCACCTCAAGTCCCCCTGTCCTATTTGCACTGAGTTCAACCCCAGTGCACTTGAGGACAGGTGGGACAAGCTTATCCTTAAAGGTCCGCTTCCCTCTTCAGGGACGCCAGTTCTTTCTTCCTCGTGGGGGGAGCAGCGGCTGCTACATCTTCTTCCTCTTCCCGGCCTCTGGGACACGTACTCCCGCCAAGAGGTCTGGGGAAGGGGGAAAGTCCAAAATAGACCAGTTTCGCAAGCAGTCCCCTGACCGCTCGTTGCAGGCAGGTCTGCCACCCAAAGTGAGGCCTTCTACTAGGCGTGTGTCTCCTAAACTCCGTTCACTTAGATTTTACCCAGAACCTGAGGAAACCCGTAGCCGGTCCCCTGTTAGCCCCCCACCGGCTTTCCCGACCAGTTTCGGTGGCATCATCCCACTCCACTAGTAGTCTCAGTGAAGCGGTGATGGACAAGATGATGCAGAGGTTTATCCACACACAGATCCAGATGGGAGTCTTGCTGACGCCCTCTCCTGGAGGGGGCTCCTTGCAACTTTTTTTCCAACCAATAACTCCTTCTCCGATCTGACTGGCGGTTTTGGTGTTTTTGGATCCAAGGACCCTCGGGGTCAAGGGGTCGGTGCTGACGGTACCATGTACCTCAGCAACAGCTGTCGCTTTGAGCTTGTCTGATTCGACTAGAACAGATCCGAGCTCTCGGAGCCGTAGCCTCGGGGTTGGATCCAAAGGGGTGCTGTCTGCTCCGAGCCCTTCAGAGTGGAGATTCCCATTCGGCATCTCAGCTCCTGGAGGCTCGGCTCAGACTGCCCTTTCAGGTCGGGGGGACGGACCCCGTTAGTACTTCCCAGGAAGTTTGTTCCCCCTCAGCATTCAACGTGGTGGAGAGGCTTCTTGTAGTGTCGAAACCTCTGACCATCTCGTCCTCAGACTCTGTCCAGACCCCCTTGGCTCTGAGTGTGGTTCTGACCATCTTGCTGTCTCAGGGACAGCCCGTGGTCTCAATACCCCAGGACATTCCGGCGACGGAACTGCAAGAGGTTTGTGAGTCCCCAGAGAGTCGCCCTAAGGAGGTGCCTCGCAAACGAACCTGTAAAAGGAGGCACTTGGACTCTCCACCAAAATCCCTCACAGAAGACACTGACTTAGAGGAAGGGGAAGGTTCCCAATAGTCACCCCCCCCGAGGATATCTTGTTTGAAGGGCATCCGGCATAAAAATTCTGGCACAACACTTATGGTGCAAAAATTTCATATTTCCATACCGGATTGGTCGAGGCCCGGGTTAACAACGACCGCCACTGGTACTGTTAGCCAACAGGGTGCTGGCGGAAATTGGGCTACTGTTAGCCAACAGGGTGCTGGCGGAAATTGGGCTACTGTTAGCCAACAGGGTGCTGGCGGAAATTGGGCTACTGTTGGCCAAAGGAGAAGAGGAGGGCGAAGGCATGCCCGAAGGCAGGAAGAGAGGAGAAAGGTTAGGAGTGTAGCAGTGAGGGTAGGAACTTTGAATGTTGGCAGTATGACTGGTATAGGAAGAGAGCTAGCTGATATGATGGAGAGAAGGAAGGTTGATATATTCTGCATGCAAGAGACCAGATGGAAGGGAAGTAAGGCCAGGTGTTTAGGAAACGGGTTCAAATTGTTCTATCATAGTGTGGATGGCAGGAGAAATGGGGTAGGGGTTATACTAAAGGAACAATATGCCAAGAGTGTTTTAGACATGAAGAGAGTGTCTGACAGAATGATGTTTATGAAGCTCGAAATTGATGGTGTAATGATGAATGTTAGTGCATATGCTCCACAAATCGGGTGTGCGATGGATGAGAAAGAGAAATTTTGGAGTGATTTGGATGAAGTTGTGGTGAGTGTACCCAAGGGTGAGAGACTAGTGATTGGAGCGGACTTTAATGGGCATGTTGGTGAAGTGAACAGAGGGGATGAGGAAGTGATGGGTAGGTATGGTGTTAAGGAGAGGAATGCAGAAGGTCAGATGATTGTGGATTTTGCGAAAAGGATGGACATGGCTGTGGTGAATACGTATTTTAAGAAGAGGGAGGAGCATAGGGTGATGTACAAGAGTGGAGGAAGATGCACACAGGTGGATTATATCCTATGTATGAGGGCCAGTCTGAAGGAGATTGGAGACTGTGAAGTGGTGGCAGGGGAAAGTGTGGTTAAGCAGCATAGAATGGTGGTCTGTAGGATGACATTGGGGATCAAGAAGAGGAGGAGGAGTGTGAAAGCAGTGCCAAGGATTAAATGGTGGAAGTTAAAAAAGGGTGATTGTGAAGTGGAGTTTAGGGAAGAGTTAAGACAGGCACTGGGAGGCAGTGGAGAGTTACCGAATAGCTGGGTAACTACAGCAGAACTAGTAAGGGAGACTGCTAGAAAGGTGCTTGGTGTGACATCTGGACAGAGGGAGGAGGACAAAGAGACCTGGTGGTGGAATGAGGAAGTACAGGAGAGTATACAGAGGAAGAGGTGATTGTGAAGTGGAGTTTAGGGAAGAGTTAAAACAGGCACTGGGAGGCAGTGGAGAGTTACCTAATAGCTAGTAACTTCAGCAGAACTAGTAAGGGAGACTGCTAGAAAGGTGCTTGGTGTGACATCTGGACAGAGGAAGGAGGACAAGGAGACCTGGTGGTGGAATGAGGAAGTACAGGAGAGTATACAGAGGAAGAGGCTGGCGAAGAAGTGGGATTGTCAAGGAGATGAAAGTAGACATGAGTATAAGGAGATGAGGCGCATGGCAAAGAGAAAGGTGGTGAAAGCTAAGGATAAGGCATATGGAGAGTTGTATGAGAGATTGGACACTAAAGAGGGAGAAAAGGACCTGTACCGATTGGCTAGACAGAGGGACAGAGCTGGGAAAAGATGTGCAGCAAGTAAGGCTGATAAAGGATAGTGAGGGAAAGGTACTCACAAGAGAGGAGAGTGTGTTGAGTAGATGGAAAGAGTATTTTGAGAGGCTGATGGATGAAGAGAATGAGAGAGAGAGAGAAGGTTGGATGATGTGGGGATAGTGAATCAGGAAGTGAAACAGATTAGCAAGGAGGAAGTAAGGACAGCGATTTAGAGGATGAAGAATGGAAAGGTTGTTGGCCCAGATGACATACCAATGGAAGCATGGAGGTGCTTAGGAGAAATGGCAGTGGAATTTTTAACTAGATTGTTTAATAAAATTTTGGAAAGTCAGAGGATGCCTGAGAAGTGGAGAAAAAGTGTTTTGGTACCTATCTTTAAGAATAAGGATGATGTGCAGAGCTGTAGTAACTACAGAGGGATAAAATTGATCAGTCACAGCTTGAAGTTATGGGAAAGAGTAGTAGAAGCTAGGTTAAGAAGGGAGGTGATGATTAGTGATCAGCAGTATGGTTTCATGCCAGGAAAGAGCACTACAGATGCAATGTTTGCTCTGTGAGTGTTATTGGAGAAATATAGAGAAGGTCAGAAGGAGTTGCATTGTGTCGTTGTAGACTTGGAGAAAGCATATGACAGGGTGCCTAGAGAAGAGTTGTGGTATTGTATGAGGAAGTCGGGAGTGGCGGAGAAGTATGTAAGAGTGGTACAGGATATGTACGAGGGTAGTGTGACAGTGGTGAGGACTGCAGTGGGAGTGACAGATCCGTTTAAGGTGGAGGTGGGATTACATCAAGGATCAGTTCTGAGTCCTTTCTTATTTGCAGTGGTGATGGACAGGTTGACAGATGAGATCAGACAGGAGGCCCCATGGACTATGATGTTTGCAGATGACATTGTGATCTGTAGTGAGAGTAGGAATCAGGTTGAAGAGACTCTGGAGAGGTGGAGATATGCTCTAGAGAGCAGAGGAATGAAGGTCAGCAGGGCTAAGACAGAATATATTTGTGTAAATGACAGGGGAGAGTAGAGGAATAGTGAGGATGCAGGGAGTAGAGTTGGTAAAGGTGGATGAGTTTAAGTACTTGGGATCAACAGTTCAGAGTAATGGTGAATGTGGAAGAGAGGTGAAGAAGAGAGTACAGGCAGGGTGGAATGGGTGGAGAAGAGTGTCAGAAGTGATTTGTGGCAGATGGGTACCAGTAAGAGTGAAAGGGAAGGTCTACAAGAGGGTAGTGAGACCAGCTATGTTATATGGGTTGGAGACAGTGGCATTGACAAAAAGGCAGGAGTCAGAGCTGGATGTGGCAGAGTTAAAGATGTTAAGATTTGCACTCGGTGTGACTAGGATGGATAGGATTAGGAATCCGTATATTAGAGGGTCAGCTCATGTTGGACAGTTTGGAGACAAAGCAAGAGAGACGAGATTGCGTTGGTTTGGACATGTGCTGAGGAGGGATGATGGGTATATTGGGAAAAAGATGCTAAGGATGGAGCTACCAGATAAGAGGAAAAGAGGAAGGCCTAAGATGAGGTTTATGGACGTGGTGAGAGAGGACATGCAGGCGGTTGGTGTGACAGAGCAAGATGCAGAGGATAGGAAGAAATGGAAAGAGATGATCCGCTGTGGCGACCCCTAACGGGAAAAGCCAAAAGATGAAGATGATGATGATGGAGCTCTTCTGCCAGGGGGGTGGTCTGCCCCAAAACCGACCTCAGATGAGTCTGTGTTCCTGAAGGTGTTCGGTTTGGGCCCATCTACCTCCTGGGTGACCCCTCCTGCGGATCCATTAGTGGATCTTATAACATCTAGGGCATGGAAGGAGCCAGACACCATAGAGCCCATTCCCAAGCACCCCGACAAAGATTTGAGCCCCCCCCCCTATCAGATAAGATGCATTGGAACAAGGGATCCACAGTAGAGGCAATGATGGTGGCGGCCACCACCAAGAAGCAACTCACGCAGGACAACTCCATGGTTCATCCCCTGATTGAGAATCGAGGGAGATGGACCATTTTGGGAAGCGAGCATATGCTTTAGAGAACTTCTCGGTGAGGGTGCTGAACTATATGGCACACATCAGAAAGCTCTTATGAAAGAAATCACTGAGTCGACCCCAGAGTCCATGTCAGCGGAGGACAAGAAGACGTTCTCTGCCCGAATGGCCACTCTCAAAGTAGTTGCCAGTATGTCCATGTGACTGCTCTCTCATGCCACAGAGAGATGAGAGCTGCAAGGGCAGCCTGGACAGGCATTGCCATCAGGTGTCACACCTGGCTCCAGTTGTGCCAATTTTCAGAGCCCTTCAAGGCGTCTTTCACCAATGGTTCTTCCCTTTTCAGGAAATCGGTAAAACAGACACTGGTCCAGAGCGAGAAGGACTGGAAGACGTCTTCCATCGGGATCCACTTCTCGTCTTCTCAAAGATCCTTTTCCAGGAATCAGTGAGGAACAAAGAAGATGTGGTTCCAGAAGTCTCAGGCATTTTCCCGGGATGCTCAGGATTCTCCTTCCCCCAGAGGCAGAGGGAGTTACGACAGACACCGCTCTAGAGGCAGAGGAGATCCTAGGAATTTTGGGTCCTGAGAACCTTTTTGGAGAAACCCGGGAGCAGCCCTGAAGGGTTGCCCGACTGCTCATCTCTGGAGGCAGTCGGGGGTCATCTGTCGCTACACCCAAAAGCATGGGAGTTCATTTCAACACATCATTGGGTGTTGCAAATCATATCCAGAGGATATTTTGTTCCATTCTAGGAACCTCCCTGTCCAAACAACCTCCTCCCAGACATCCCACCTGAGCAACGGGAGGAAGCAGCGCTAGAAATAAGAAAGCTGCTGAAGAAATGAGTCAATTAACCGGTCCCCTAGACCGGTCTGGATTCGGCATTTATTCCAGGTTCTTTTTAGTGCCAAAGAAAATGGGGGACCTCAGACCAATTTTGGATCTGTCCACACTGATTCTGTCAGTAGCCAAGGCGAAGTTCTGGATGGTCACTCTTCAATCTATCTTGCCCTTTCTGCAGGCCAAAGACTGGATGTGCTCATTCGATCTCCAGGATGTGCACTATCACTTCAGGGTGGACAGGTGCTACCAGAGGTTTCTTTGCTTCCAGCTGGGAGCCAATCATTATCAGTGAAGAGCCCTTCCCTTTGGTCTTAACACAGCCCCCAGGGTGTTTACCAAGGTGATGGTTGTTGTAGTGGCTCACCTGAGGCTTCAGGGTATTCAGATCTTTCCTTACCTGAAGTATTGGCTCTTTGCTGCCCCTTCAGAGCATCTACTCTGCCAAGCCAGGGATTACTTCATTCGGCTAGCGAACAAACTAGGCATCACCATCAATCTGAACAAATCTTCACTGACCCTGGTCCAAATTCTGGACTTTATCAGGGCTCGGCTGGACACTATTCAAACAAGGGTATTCCTCACTTCAGACAGGATACGCAATCTAAGATTACATGCGTTGCACATTCTTCATGCCCAAGTACCGACAGCTAAAGCAGTCCTAAGGTTATTGGGCTCTATGGCAGCCAAGATCAATCTCCTGCTGATAGCTCGTCTTCTTAGAGCTCTTCAGTGGATGCTTGTGGTCCAGTAGTCCCTGTTAGATCTTCCTCTGTCCTTTCTTGTGAGAATCTCAAGAGTATGCAAGGACTCCCTTTGGTGGTAGAATCAATCTCCGGATCTCCTCAAGGGATGCTCCTTTCACCCTGCCTTTCCCAAAACCACAGTGACCATGGATGCCAACCAGCTGGGGTCGCTTTCTTGTAGCAAAGCACATTCCAGGGCGGTCCAACATTCTAGTGGACAGGCTCAGCAGATCTATCCTGATGCCTTACGAGTAGTCTCTAAATCCTTCAGTAGCTGAACAGATCTTTCTAAGATGGGGTCGTCCTTGCTGAGGTCTCTTCGCATTTCCTTCCAACGCAAAATGCAGCTAGATGTAATGGGATCCTATCTCGCCTACATTCATAACTGATGGGGTTTGGAGCCGATCCGTCGGCTCCGACTCGGCCACTATACACTAGAACGAAGTCTCTCATTGGCTGGGCTACCCCTTATCCCATAATGCACCACTGCTGCTTCCCCAGATCTCGTTTGCCGCTTTTCAAGCCGAACGTGGTCTCAACTTGGCTGGAGCTAAGTGATTTTTTTTTCTTGACCTTTCGGTCGTTTTTGACCAGGGGTTCTGTCAGTATTTCAACAAACAGCTGTTTTAACAGCTTTGTGAGCGTTTGTGTTTAGTTTCGTGAAAATTTAAATTTTTAGTCTTCTAGTTCGCACTACTTGTGTATCGGGCAAGGCCCGTTTAAGTTAGAGGGCTCTTGCCCTTATTGTATGCTTATCTTTTGTTTTTCTTGTTGTGGTGTGACTGAATTAGTTTCGGGCTAAGCCCGTTTAAGTTAGAGGGCTGTAGCCCGCGTAGTTTTCTCTGTATTTTTTTTTTCACCTGTTGTGTCGGGCTAAGCCCGTTTAAGTTAGATGGCTTTAGCCCATTTTCCAGTTACTGCTTTTGGCCTTATTTGAAGTTACCTGTATTTTTTCTTGTCAGTATGTCCAAGGAACAAAAGTCAGGTTTCAAAAAATGTGCAAAATGTAATTATAAGATGTCTATTACTGACAGCCATGCTGTCTGCGTGTACTGTTTAGGGCCCAAACATTTACAAGATACCTGTAGTGTGTGTCATGCTTTCTCTTCCAGGGTTCTCCAGGAGAGAAAAAACAAATTGATTCTAAGGGGTCTGATTAAGCTTTCCTTTGAAGAAGCTTTAGCTTCTTCACCAGCTTCCAAAAAGAAGAGATCGTCAGCTCCGACCAGTCCGTCGGACCCGACAACTAAGAAACAAGGCTCGACGTCTTCTTCCTCGGCTCCAATGACTTCGGAGCCGATGGCTGAAGGGTCTGCCTCGGTGCTTCTCCCCTCGGCTCCATTGGTTTCGGAGCCGCAGGTGAGTGCATCGAGAGGCCAATAACCTTCCTCAGCTCCCTTGATCTCGGAGCCGTTGGAGGTGTGCAGCTCAGACTCTTCCCCCTCGGCTCCGGAGCCTCCTTCGGCGCCGACACTGTTGCAGCCGGTCCCGGTCTCGGCTCCGATAGTGCTGGAACCTTTTTGGAGCCGGTCCCCTGCTTTATCGGAGCCGAGGCAGAAGTCTTCTCGGCCCCAATCTGTTTCCTCCAAATCCTCTAGGTTATCTGATTCGGATTTGGATAGAGTTATCCAGAGGCTGTTCCAGTCCCCATCCTTTACTAAAATGATCTCGGCTCCGGCCCACGCGGCTTCGGAGCCGACTCCACCTCCCATGCACTTGATTCCCCCTCCGACCCCCTTGGAGCCGTTGGAGTTGGTGCAGGTAGAACGGAGCGGAATCGTCCAGTCGGAGCAGGGACCCCCTCAGAGTTTTTCTGCTCCGACTTTCATTCCTACCCTGTCCTCGGTGTCAGGGTTTGGTACCGGGTCTTCCTCAGCGGGGGCCGAGGGCAATACTGTAGAGCTCGCCTCTTCGATGCCCAGTCTTCCCCTCGGAGCATCTGCCGCAGGCATTCCCGGTACCTCCATGGTCCCTCAGCAAGTGCCCTCCGCGGAGACTGGAGGAGTGCGCTGGCCATGACCTTGCCGGTTCAGCAGGTTTCTACCTCTCCATCCCAAGTTCTGGGTACTGGTGCCTCTGGAGACATTCTTTCCCACGACAGTGGGGCCCCAGGGCCTGAGGATACCCCCTTGGGGGGTTCCCTTCTTCCGGGGGGGTCCTTCTGAGTCTGCTTCAGATGAACCCCCAAGGAAGAAACTGTGTAAGAGGAAGCACGTTGATTCCCAAGATGAATCCATCACTTCAGATACTGACCTCGAGGATGCGGAGGGGTCCCCTAAATCGTCCTCTGATGACGTCTCTTTCTCGGATATCCTTGAGATTTTGAGACAGAGAGGCGATTGGCAATCCAAAGCCCCTACCGCCGAGGAGTCAGTTTTCCTCAAAGCCTTCTGGGCCCAGCCCTCCTCCTCCTCCTGGGTGTCTCCACCCTTCGATGAGCTATTGGACCTAATCTCTCGGAGGGTGTGGGAACATCCTGACACAGCGGAACCGGTGCCTGCCAGGCCCAATAAGTTCCTTTCAGCTCCCCCCCAGAAGGAATTCCTTACTAAGGGCGTTGCAGTTGATGCTATGGTGGTGGCATCTGCCACTCAGCAGGACGTGGCAGAGGCTTCGACGTCTATTCATCCTCCTAATAAGGATTCTAGGAGCATGGATAGGTACGGGAAGCGTACCCTTTCTTCAGCGACCTTTACCATGCGGTCGCTGAACTATCTTTGTCACTTTACAAGGCTCCAAAGGGACCTCCTCAAGGAGTTAGGAGAGTCCCTTGCGGGTAACCTTCCTGAGGCGTTAGCACAGACTGTAGGCGCCCAGATGACTACCCTAACTTCCATTGTTAACTCGTCCATGAGGCTCATTTCCTACGCAGCTGAGGGGGCGAGTAGAGCAGCGGGCACAGGAGTGGCTCTTAGGAGACAAGCCTGGCTATGCTTGTGTCCATTCGCGGAGGCCTTTAAGTCTTCTTTCGCCGATGCCCCCTTTGATGGGTCTTCCTTGTTTGGACCCAAGGTGAAGGACACGCTTACTCGGTGCGAGCAGGAGGGAAAGACCTTGACTGCCGTTGGGGCCCATTTTTCCGCTCCCTCTAGACCTTATCCCAAGGGCCAGATTGGAGGGAAAATGTGGTTCAAAAAAGCCCAAAAGGTTTTCTCTACTCCACCGAGTGATCCGCCCTCCAGAGGCAGGGGGGGGGGATTCAGGAAGACGCCGCCCTAGAGGTGGCAGAGGCCCCCGTAACTCTGGAGACCGCGACTCCTTTCGTGGTTCCTCCTACCCTCAACGTCCCTAGGATGTGGCCTGGCTGTGCTTCTCCGGAGCCGGTCGGGGGTCGTGTTGTGAAACACCCACAGGCTTGGGAATCGATAACCAAGGATCAGTGGGTGCTTCGCATTGTAACCGGAGGTTACCTCATCCCCTTTTTCAAGCCCCCTCCTCCTACAAGGAGAATCCTGGACGTGCCACCCAGTCAACGGGATCTGGCAGCCGTAGAAGTTTCAAAGCTGCTAAGCAAAGGGGTCATCCAGCCCGTCCCCGCCGACCAGATCGGATCAGGAACTTACTCAAGATTATTTTTGGTGCCAAAAAAGACAGGGGACGTAAGGCCCATTTTGGACCTAAGCTCTTCAAATCGTTTTGTGAAGAAGTCCAAGTTCCGGATGGTGACCCTTCAGTCCATTCTCCCGTTATTGGAGAAGGATGTCTGGATGTGCTCCATAGACCTCAAGGACGCTTACTATCACATTTTGATACATCAAGAGTCCAGGAGTCATTTACGCTTCCGCCTAGGAACCAGTTATTTCCAGTTTCGTGCACTGCCCTTTGGTCTCACCACAGCCCCCAGGGTGTTTACCAAGTGTCTGGCAGTGGTGACAGCTCACTTGAGAAGTCTAGGATTCCAACTGTTTCCCTATCTCGACGACTGGCTCCTCACTGCCTCCTCCAAGCATCTACTGATTCGAGCGCTGATGGCCACAGTAACCTTGGGTCTCTCGCTAGGAATCACTTTCAATTGGAAAAAATCTGTGCTGCGGCCATCTCAGCGTATCACCTTTATAGGCGCAGAGTTAGACACAAAAAGGATGCGGGCATTTTTGCCATCAGAGAGAATTCAGGTTCTACAATCACAGGTTCTAAATTTGTTACCCAAATCTCGATTTCCTGCCAGACAGATTCTTCAGTTATTGGGCACGATGGCTGCAACTATCCTCCTAGTACCGTTAGCCAGGCTGCACATGCAGGTGCTGCAATGGCTGTTATCGGTTCAATGGTCATACCAAGAACTTCCCCTGAACCACCTGGGTCTGATTACGGACAGTTGTCGTCGGGACCTCTGTTGGTGGCTATGTCGGTCCAACCTGGACCAGGGGCATCCTTTCGCCCTTCAGCCCCCTGTTGCCACAGTGACCACGGACGCCTCCCAGATAGGGGGGGGGGGTCATTATCTGGACAGGTCTGTCCAAGGCACTTGGCAGGATTGCGAAGCGCACCTTCACATCAATATCCTGGAAATGAGAGCGGTGCTTCTGGTTTTACAAGCACTTCATCATGCTCTCCCCAAGGTACTATTGCGATTCTATCCGACAACATGTCGGTAGTTTGGCACATAAACAAGCAGGGCGGAACCAGGTCCTACCCCCTTTGCAGGGAGGCCATGAGAGTATGGCGCTGGGCCATAGCCTCTCGACGTTTCTTAGTAGCCACGCACATTCCGGGAAAAGCCAATGTGATTGCAGACAGGCTCAGCAGGACTCTCCTGTTGCCCCACGAGTGGTCCCTCAACAACAGAGTGGCTGCGCAGATCTTCGCCAATTGGGGCCTCCCTTGTTGCGACTTGTTCGCCAGCCCCAACTATGCAAAGTGCAGAGAGTTCTTCACTCTGGCACCCTCTCAGGGACAGTCTTCCAGGGACGCTCTAGCACACAATTGGCCCCCGGGTCTGCTGTATGCCTTCCCCCGATTCCCCTTCTCCCGAGGGTGATTCAGAAGGCTCTTCATGTCGGCTGCCACATGATTTTGGTCACCCCACATTGGCCCCGTCAGGTTTGGTTCCCATTTCTTCAGAAGTATTCGGTACAGGGCCCTTGGATTCTGGACCCAGTGCCGGATCTGTTATCCAGTCCGTCGGGACTCTCTCATTCGTCCCTCCAGTCTCTGTGACTGGCTGCTTGGTTACTCCACTTCCATCCTTAGTTAGAGATCTTTCTCTTTCTTCGGAAGTGATGCACATCTTGTCTTCTTCCCACAAGCCGTCTACCGTTAAGCTGTATTCCAGCAAATGGAAAAGGTTTTTTTGTTGGGCCCAGCAGCGAGGCATTGATCCTCTTACGGCCCCAGTTCCGCAGGTCTTGGAATTTCTAGCTTTATTGTTTAATTCTGGCTCTTCAGTCTCCACACTTAAAGTTCAACTGGCGGCTATATCTAATTTTCATGTTGCTATAGAGCCTTCTTTAATGGCTAACAGACTTTGCAAGTCCTTTCTTAAGGGAGCCTGGCTCCTCAGGCCTCCTATGGCTCATCCCGTGCCCCCTTGGGACTTAAATTTGGTTCTGGCCTCCTTAACTGCACGTCCCTTTGAGCCGGCAGCCACTTGTGATATGAAATTCCTGTCGTGGAAAACTGCTTTTCTAGTGGCAATAACTTCTGCTAAGCGTGTTTCAGAGCTTCAGGCTCTCTGTTCTTCCCCTCCTTATTTGATCTTTCACAAAGACAGAGTTTCCCTTAGATTGAATCCATCCTTTTTGCCTAAGGTAGCATCCCCTTTATGCATTCAGCAATCATTGGAGCTCCCAGTGTTCTTTCCAAATTTTTCTAATAGAGCAGAATATACCTTCCACCAGTTGGATGTTCACAGGCAACTGTGTTTTTACTTGGATAGGACCACTCAAACTCGAAAATCTGACCAACTGTTTGTGTCCTTTGCGGAGAATAGGTTAGGTCTGCCAGTTGCCAAAGCCACAATTGCCAAATGGATTAAGGATTGCATCTCTTTCATTTATTCCCAGTCAGGCAGAGAGTTGCCTTTCCCAATCAAAGCTCATTCTACCAGGGCTATGACCACCTCTGTAGCTTTTCATTCCAAAGTTTCAATAGATGATATTTGTGCGGCTGCTACTTGGTCTTCTCCGCACACCTTCATTTCTCATTGCAAGCTTGATGTGACTTCCCGAGGCAGAGCTTCATTTGGTTCCGCAGTTCTCAAGAGTGTGTTCCAGTGAGCCACCCGGGGTTTTCAGGTGCTAGGGACGCTGTCCCATCAGTTATGAATGTAGGCGAGATAGGATCCCATTACATCTTTTAGTTATGTACTTACCATAACTTTGGATGTATGGGATCCATCTCGCCTACATTCATACATACCCACCCTCCTTCCCCCTACCTTTTGGATTTGGAGGAAACATTGGTCTTGCTGAGCTCTCCTCTGGAAGGGCTCTAGTTGGTTACAGTTATTGGTATGTGTTCTGTACCTGTATGTATGTATGAAAGCGAACAAACAAGATCTGGGGAAGCAGCGGTGGTGCATTATGGGATAAGGGGTAGCCCAGCCAATGAGAGACTTCGTTCTAGTGTATAGTGGCCGAGTCGGAGCCGACGGATCGGCTCCAAACCCCATCAGTTATGAATGTAGGTGAGATGGATCCCATACATCCAAAATTATGGTAAGTACATAACTAAAAGTTTTTCCGCTCTGAACCCCCCCACAGGGGGAAGCCCTCAGAGATGCACTGGTTCGTGCTTGACCTCCCGGTCTGCTTTATGCTTATCCTATGCTTCCTGTCATGTCAAAGTTTCTTCAGAAAGCTCAAAGGTTGGGGAGCGCTATGATCCTCATCTCCCCATTCTTTCCTCGCCAGGTTTGGTTTCCCTTACTGTGGTCTCATATGGTAGTTCCTCCATGGACGTTGGATCCAGTTCTGGATCTTCTTTCTCATCCCTCAGGGATCCCTCACCCAGATCTGGACAGTCTGTAGCTCACAGCTTGGCTGCTTTGGTTCCCATGATTTTTAGGACTCTGATTGTCATCCCCTGTTAAGTCCATTTTGGTAGTGGCACACAAATCTTCTGCCAGAAAGATGTATCGTAGTAATTGGAAACATTTCTCCATCTGGGCCACTCAGTGGGCCTTGGATCCCTTTACTGCACTTTATTCGTCAGTCTTAGATTTTCTGGCGAGTATTCTTCATCATGGTGCCAGTTCCTCTACAGTTAATGTCCAACTGGCAGCTTTTTCTAATTTCCTTGTGGGGGTGAATATGTCTTCCTTGGCTTCTTCCAAACTTTGTAAGACTTTCGTTAAAGGTGCTTTTCTTCTTAGACCCCCGGTTAAGGACCCTACGGCTCTGTGGGGTCTTACCTTAGTGTTACAGGCATTAGTCTCTGCACCCTTTGAACCTGCAGCTTCAGTTGATTTGCAATTTTTAACCTGGAAAACTGCCTTCTTGGTTGCCATTACCTCAGCCAGAAGAGTGTCGGAGCTACAGGCTCTCTCTATCAAAATGCCTTACATGATCTTTCACAAAAACAGTGTGTTGCTGCGCACTAATCCATCTTTCCTTCCTAAGTTTGCCTCAGGAGCAATCAGACTATCAATTTACCATTTTTTTCCCAGACTTCCAAAACAAAGGGTAATAGAAGCTGCATCTGCTTGATGTTCATCGGCAATTGAGATTTTACTTGCACAGGACGAAACCTTTTCATAAGTCAGATCAGCTGTTCGTGTCTTATGCGAAACCCTTCTTAGGCAAGCCAGTTTCCAAGGTTACTATTGCTCGCTGGATGTCCCAGTGCATTGTTTGAGCCTATGCTGTGAAAGGCATGTCTCTGTTGGGACAAGTGAAGGCACATTCTACTCGCTCTATGGCCACGTCAGCTGCCTTTTGGTCTAGGGTGTCTCTGGACAATATCTGTTCAGCAACCACTTGGTCCTCCTCTCATACCTTTATTTCACATTACAAGCTGGTTGTTGTGTCTAGGAACAGAGCATCCATTGGCTTTGCGGTGCTCCGGAACATCCTTCCATGAGGGCCACCCAGGAGTTTTTGGTAGCTGGGGACTCTGTCCCACAGGTTGAAGACCAAATGAAGTAAACTACTTCAGATAAAGAAGTTATGTACTCACCATAATGTTCCATCTGAGTAGTTGTACCTCATTTGTCTTCATCTCCCATCCCTTCCTTCCCCCTGACTTTATCATTTGTGCAGTCTTCATATACCTTTGTATAACTTGTGAGGTCTTTGGCCCAGCCTAGGTATGAGAGTTTGTAGTGACTCGCGTTTATGATAAGGTGCTGTTGGGCCGGGTGTCTGATACTACTTAGGCAGCAAACTCGATCTGAAGGTAGACAGTGGGGCGTTATGGGTAAAGGGAGGAGTTTGGAGCTCGGATCCATAGCTGGAAAATGCGGCCGTTTCGGATCCGATGTGGATCCGAAACCCACAGGTTGAAGACAAATGAAGTACAACTACTCAGATGGAACGTTATACTGAGTACATAACTTCTTTTTATAAAATACCCTTTTCCCATCCGTCCCCACTAGAATAAACAAAATCCCTGATGTTCCACCCAACCACAGGGAAGAGGCAGCAAACGAGAGAAACTGCTAGAAAAAGAGTCATCCAGGAGGTCTCTCCAGACCAGATAGTCTGGAACTTATTCAGGATTCTTTTTAGTGCTAAAGAAAACAGGGAGCTGGAAACCAGTTTTGGATCTCTGCAGTCTAAACTAATCAGTTGAGTACTCAAAAGTTCTGGCTGGTCACTGTTCAGTCCATTCTGCTTTTTCTGCACAAGGACAACTGGATATGTTCTTCAGGATGCGTACTGTCGTATAAAAATGAACAGACAGTCCAGGAGATATCCATGCTTCTGACTGGGAGCACGTCATTACCAATTCAGAGCTCTGCCCTTTGGTCTCACCACAGCCCCCATGGTGTTTACTAAGGATATGGTAGTAGTAGCAGTTCACTTGAGACTGCAGGGATTCTGGGTGTTTCCATATTTAGACAACTGTCTCATAACCGCTCCAACCAGGCATCATCTAATTCTGTCTCAAGATTATGTACTCCAGTTATGCTCTCACCTGGGAATTTCAGTCAATCACAACAAATCCCATCTCGAACCAACACAGGCATTGGAATTCATTGGTGCTTTAAGTAATGCAGTCACTGAAACAGCTTCTGTTCCTCTGTCCAGAGTTCAGTCTGTTCATTTGCAAGTCAGGATAATCATTCAAAACCCTTCTCTTAAAGCTCAACTGATTCTGCAAGCCTTGGGATCCATATCGGCAGCAATCAATCTGGTTCCATTGGCAAGGTACCATATAAGAATTCTTCACTGAACACTTGCAACTCAGTGGTCCATTTTTCATCGACCATTATCCAGTCAGGTCAAAATAACACAAGCTTGCAAGAATTATCTTTTATGGTGGATACACACCAGTCAAGAACAAGAAGGTGGACCCTTTGTTCTCGCCCAACCCAAGGCCATAGTGACCTTGGATGCCTCCCAGATCGGAAGGGGGCACTTCTTGGAAAGAATGTCCAAGGCATATAGGTTCATAGGTTCATACTAGGCTATCTGCCCGAGGGCATTTACAAGCCTAGCCCATCGTTTTGTGGCTTACGCCACCCCTTTAGTATGGGGAACTATACCCATTATTTTGCTGTGCCTCTGTCGAGCAGTGACACTGAGGTAATCCTTGGGGTATATCTGCGATCTCCCATCCATTGGTCAAGATTTCTCTTGAACAAGGCCAGCGAGGTGCTCTGCCTCACATATACCGGGATTTTGTTCCACAGCATAGGGAGTCTTTGGGTGATGAATCTATCCCTCCAGCACGTCCTATTAATAGCCGTGTCGAGGTTTAAGTCTCGCGCCCTTGTGGCTCTGATGGATCTAGATTTTTTGAGGTGAAGCATATTCATCAAATCTGGGTTTGACATGGCCTTGTATGTTAGGCAAAGGTCACCTCTGAGCAAGCGGTGGCGACTGAATAGAGCTGGAGTTCTTTCAGTCGGGCAGCATAGGACAGATTTTTGAGACCCTTTATCCTTTTGGTGAGGAACTTTTGTGGCCTCTCCAGCTGCTGCAAGTGTCGGGTCAGATACATTCCGAATGGGGCATTGTACTGAATCATTGGTCTGATGAGTGATGAGTAAAGGGAGACTATGACCTCCCTTGATCTAGATGAGAATCCCTTCATGATAAGGTGGGCAATGTAGAAGGTCTTCCTAACCACTTTAGCTACATGGGTGTTGAATGACAGACTACTATCAACCTGGGTCCCCAGGTCCCTGATAACTTCTTCTGTGCTCAGTGGATTGCCACCTGTTTGGTAGCTAGGGGTAACCTTGTTTTTCCCGAAGGGTATGACTATGCATTTTTTGGCATTTAACTTTAGGCCGTGGCTCTGGCACCAGTTATCCGTTTCTGTGAGACCCTTCTGAAGGATATCTGTGTCAGATGTGTTTTCTACTATGGCGCCCAGTTTGCAGTCATCTGCAAACTTTGTCAGCCATAACCCTCCTGTGTTTGCTTGTACTTCGGAAAAGTAGATGCCAAACGAGAGTGGGCCCAGGACTGAGCCCTGTGGGACACCACTTGTGACAGGCTTGGAGTCTGACATGGCGCCAGCAACTCTGACCCTGTGGGTTCTGTCACTCAGCCAGTTTGCAACCCATCTTGTGATGTATGGGTTAACATTTAAGCTGATGAGTTTTTCAATGATACCCGAGTGGGGTATTGTATCGAAGGCCTTAGCCAGATCGAGGTAGGCTGTATGGACTGCCTTTCCTCATCAATGGCTTTGGTGACTGTTTCAAAAAGTCAACCAAGTTTAAAAGGCATGATCTGCCTTTGACAAAGCCAAACTGGGTTGGATCCAAAGTCTGCAAATTCCCTATGTCTTTATTTATGAGGTCCATTATGATCCTCTCCATGGCTTTGCAGATAAGGCTTGTCAAGCTAATGGGCCGGTAATTTCCAGGGTCGGTGGAGGCACCGCCTTTGTGAAGTGGGACCACAGTTGCAGTGCGCCACTCCTGGGTGCGTATCCAGAGGTAAGACTTTGATTAAACAGCTGTCCTAGCTGTGGGTTTAATTCCTCATTGAGTTTGTGGAGCACACAGCCGGGGACACCATCAGGTCCCATGGATGCTGTGTTTTTGCTTTGGAGAGCAGTTCTCACTTGGGCATTGGAGATGTTTGGGGGCTGCAATCGTTTGGTATAGATATCTCTCCTTTTGGGGAGGGGAGAAGTTTGCACTGAACCTGTCAGCCAGTATGTTGGCAATGTCTGTAGGATCAGTAATCTTCACATCATTTTGAACTAGTTCTGAGCATATCTGGGAGTTTCCTCCCAGGTTTCTAACATAGCTAAAGAAGGCCTTATGATTGTCTTTTGAGTCTTTAGCTATTTTTCTCTCGAAATTTGCTTTGGATGATTTTATGAGAGCTCTTAGTTTTTACTTATAGTGATCAATGGTGTCTTACCTTTTAAGGATTTTGCTCTATCTTGTAGTAGCTTCCTCCTTTTGTTGTAGAGTTTGTTTATGGCTGGGGTCCACCAGACTGGACGCTTGCCTTTGGTACAAAGAGTCTTTGTTTTGCTTGGGATTGCCTTATCCATGCAGTCCTGCAGGTGCTGGTAGAAGGCATTTGTAAGTGATTCAGCGGCTTGAGTACTGTTTTCCGTCGGCTCGGGGGCCTTAAAGGAGACCACACTAGTCTTTAGAAGTGTGAAGTCGGCTTTCGAGAAGTTCTTTACTGTGGTCTTTTTTATGAGAGGGGGGGGTGGGATGAGGACCTCCAGCGAGATTAGTTTGTGATCTGATCTCACCAGTGAGGGGTATACTTCCGATGTTGAACATTGTGCTCCCATGTTCGTGATGATGAGATCAAGTATGTTATCTCCTCTTGTGGGGATGGTGACTAGTTGTTCCATGGCATTTGAGTTTATGAATTCCAGGAACCTTTGGGCTAGGGTGTTTGGGCTTGAGTAGTGTTCCCAGTCTATATTAGGGTAATTGAAGTCACCTAGTATGATGGTGTTTGGTGATACATTTACTCCCTCTAGTGTTTTCAGGAAGGCCATGTGAGGTTCCTGAGTTTGTGAGGGTGGCCTGTAACATGCTACAATTTGCAGAGCAGTCTTGCCTATGGTTAATTGCACCTGGATGGTCTCCGATGCATCGTGCGTTGCCACCAGTCTTGAGGTGTGGGTGTCCTTGATGAATATGGATACCCCCCCTCCTTTCTTGGTATTGTCTGGATTTTGGGGCCGGAACGCATGATATGAGGTAAAATCTGATAGTGCTGGGGTGCTCTCAGGAGCCTTGAACCAGGTTTCTGTCACAGCACAGACATCGATGTTCTCCATACTGAGAAGGGCCTCAAGTGCGTGCATTTTGAGATTTAGACTTCTGGCATTGAGCAGCATTACCCTTAGTTTTTTTCCTTTTTTGTGTTCTAGGGTGGTAGGTTTAGAATTTGAGCCTTGCCTAAAAAAGGCACTATGGGGGTGGCAAGAGCCTTTGCCAATATCCGAATCCCAGGGTGACAGGTGCAAGCCGTCCCTTGAAGCAGCGTGGCTTGTCCAGCATGTCATCCCAGGCAGACAGACACTGGATCCCCTTTGAATGACACCAGTGTTTAAGCCAATTGTTAAAGCTGATAATCTTATCTCTGTATTGTGGCATCATTCTTGGTGAAGGTAGGATACTGCTCAAGGTCAGGGTCATACCTGCCTGGGCTACATAATCAGAGAGCTCCTCAATGTCTCTTTTCATGTAGTCCAAGGAGGTACGTCTCAGGTCGTTTACACCAGCGTGGACAATGACTGAGTCATATTTGTACCTGCTGTTGAGAGACCTGAGTGCTTGCGTTATGTGGCGGATTCTAGCGCCCGACAGGCAGCTTACTGTGACCTTTTCCTTACTCAGTCTGGTGAGCGGGACGTCAGTGTGTCTGACTATGGAGTCCCTCGAAGAGACCAACATGCATGTTAATGTCCTGGAAATGAGAGCTGTCCTGCTAGTGTTGCAGGCCTCAGGCCTTTCAAGACACCCTACCCACTAGGACTGTTGCGATTCTGGTGGACAATATGTTTATGATCTGTTACATCAGCAAACATGGCGGAACCATATCTTACCTCCTTTGTTGAGGAGCTATGAGAGCAGCAATGGGCGATCTCATACAATCAGTAATTGCAGCTCGCATTCTGGGGAAGTCCACTGCGATTGCAGACAAGTTAAGCAGGTCTATTCTAATACCTCAAGAGTGGTCCCTCAATACGAAGGTGGTGGAGAGGATTTTCCATTGATGGGGCCAACCATGCTGCGACCTCTTTGCATCTCCCCTCAACAGCAAGTGCAGCAGGTTCTTTGCTCTCATCACCCCTGTGGGGGAGTCGCCAAGGAACATTCTACTTCACAACTTACCTCCAGTCTCCTTTACACCTGCCCCCATTAACCCTAGTCCCCAAATTTCTTCAGAAAGCATCTCAATTGAAGAAAAACCTTTTCCTTCTTGCCCTTTACTGGCCTCATCAATTTTGTTTTCCTTTTCTTTGTCCTCATCTTTTTCGTCCTTCTTGGATCCAACTCAAGATTTGCTGTCTCACCCGACAGACGTGACTCATCTGGGCTTTCCAGGCCTAAAATATACTGTATGGTTTCTCCAGTTGTGTTGATTGCTAAGCAGCCCAGGCTGCCCTCTCCAGTCTGTCACATTCTGTTATCATCTCACAAAACTTCCACCAGGAAACATTGCAAAAGTAAATGGAAAAGATTTGTTGTCTGGGCACAGCAAAATAATTCAGACCCCTTTTCAGCACTGATTCTTAAGGTTCTAGAGTTTCTAGCTACAGTTTTCAATGAAGTTGCTAGCTCTTCTACTGTAAAAGTATAATTGGCTGCCATTTCCAGTTTTCATATAGGAGTAAATAACTCAACCTTAGCATCCTCCAAACTCTGTAAAGCCTTTGTAAGAGGAACTTTCCCTACTTAGACTTCCTTTAAAAATCCCACTCCTCCACAGGATTTTAACATCGTTTTGCAAACTTTAACACAACCTCTGTTTAGACCATCAGCCAAGTGTGATCTAAAATTCCTGACCTAAAAAACTGTCCTTTTGGTGGCTATTACCTCTGCCAAAAGAGTGTCAGAATTACAAGCCCTGCCATCTAATCCTCCTTGTTTGATTTTTCATAAGGACAGAGTATCCTAATGGACCAGTCCTTCCTTTCTTCATAAGGTGGTGTCAGAATCCAATATTAATCACATGTATTGCTGTATATCATATAATCTAAGCAGCATTACATAAATTATTCAATTTCTGCCCCTTTTTTAAATGAGAAACATCTTTATTAAACCGTCACTTGTGACATAGCAATTATACATTTATGTAAATGAAAACAAACCACACGACACAATCCTGGTTGCAAGCATTTTACATCACAAACCATAGTGACACACTCCCAGTTGCAAACATTATACATCACTTATAATCTACCCAGTCATTTTCAGTCAAATACTACATAGCTCATTTAACTCGTTACATCTGAGTGATGCCTCCAGATGCATCTGTAGTTAACTCCTACTGAAGCCTCTAGGCGTCAAATATTGCTTGTTCATATTTGCATCAGTAATTCCAAAACCATGCTATGTACAAGGTTTTAAAAGATTTCATCTTAAAGCTTACACAATGGCAAACTCCACTGCATTAATATTTGACCTCTGTATAGTGCAGATAAATAGATATTAACTGTTGTTTAATTTTTCTAAATATCTCCGCAACCAAGTAACACAGTCGGAACTCCTTAGCCTTATAGCAAAGCTCTCCACTAGATGAATAAAATGTTGCTGACAGTATGTGTGTAACTTGCGTGGTTGCTAAAATGTTGTAAGTTTGCAAAATATTACAAACATAATAGTTACTGTGTTTACTGTGACTTATAAAATTCAGGTTAAGATCTAGAACCTAAAGAATACTACCACTATAAAAATAGTTTATGCTGAAGAATTTGCCATTTATACTTCTTTTATACCCCCTATGGTTCCAGAGGTACGAACATTTGTTTGAAATGTGAGGACATAATTTGATTCTGTCAAGTCTTGGGTTCCACCCATTGGACGTTACAGTGCAAACTTCTTGAGCTCCATTGGAGTGAATGAGTTAAGTCCTGCCTTCTTTTAAACTTCATTCCTCCCCTGTATGTGTTGCTCCCACAATTCTCATTTTTCCTGTATAGTTTGCTCCTGCCCTTTTCTAAAGATCTCGGTTCCAGTTGTTTTATCTCTGTTACTATGTTCACTACTTCTAATATAGTTGGTTCAATAAAGATGTTTAAGTAGAAGTAGAGAGTCCAATATTAATCAAGTTATCAACCTTCCAGTCTTCTTTAAAGATTTCTCAAATAAAGGAGAGCATATATTACACATTTTGGATGTTCACAGACACTTATGGTTTTATCTACATAGAACCAAAATTTTGAGGAAATCAGAACAATTAGTTTCTTTTTCAGAATCAAAATTAGGCAAACCAGTTTCTAAAGTGACTTTAGCCAAATAGTTAACTAATTGTTCATAGGTTGGTTACTAGGCTATCGACCATAGGGCCTATACAAGCCTAGCCATAACATTTCCCTGGCTATTTCTTCCCAGAATATTTGCTTCCCTGGTCCCCTGTCTAACAGGGCGACTGACGTGATCCCCGGGGTGAATTTCCTGTCTCCCATCCAGTCGTCAAGGTTCCTTTTGAAGAGAGCCAAAGAGGCGCTCAGCTTGACATGTATGGGCATCTATTTCAGAGTATGGGGAGTCTCTGCGTCAGGAACCTATCCCTCCAGCATGTTTTGTTCATTGTGATGACCAGGTTTAGATCCCTGGAGCATGTGGCTCTGAGGGATTGGGATTTCATTGTATAGCATGTCCAACAACACTGGGTTTGACATGGCCTTGTATGTTAAGCAGAGATTGCCTCTGAGTAGGCGATATGCGACAGAGTATTGATGGGTTTCTTTTTTTAGACGGTCAGCATAGGGCATCTGCTTTAGGCCTGTGATTCTTTTAGTGAGGTATTTCTGTGACCTTTCAAGTTGTTGCAGGTGTCTTGTGAGGTACATACCAAATGGGGCATTGTACTCTATAATGGGTCTAATGAGGGATGAGTACAGTGGGACAATGACCTCCTTTTTACCTGTATTACCTTTGTTTACAAAAGATTGGGTTTGTCTGTACCAAAACCGCCAAAAGCTCATTCCACCAGATCTTTGGCAACTTCTTCAGCCTTTTTATCTCAAGTTTCATTGTATGATATTTGTGCAGCCACAACTTAGTCTAATCCTCACACCTTTATTGCTCACTGCATCTGGTCTGTAGGGGAAGTGCAGCCATTGGCTCAGCAGTTCTCAGGAAATTCTTCCTTAAGAGTGCTCCTGGGATTTAGGTAGCTGGCCCAGCAGTTGAAGAATGAATGAAAATGGGAAAATCATATAAAAAAATTATGTACTCACCATAATGTTCCATCTGTATTGTCCATTTTCATTCTTCCTCAGCTTCCCTCCCTTCAACTCCCTCCTAGTTTGACTCGTGGAAGGATCAAAAGATTCTGGAGGAACTACTGTTCCTTTGTTTGAGTCGTAGAGTCTGTTTTATTATTTCCTACTCTGTTGTTTTATTATTTCCTACTGCTTTGCAGGTGTAAGGGGCAGCAAAGATGATCTGAGATATGTTTTGGGTAACTAGGGTGTTAAGGGTAGAGGGAGGAGCTAGAGAGTTTCACTGTTTTGTGAGCTGGAAGAAGCGTCAGAGTCAGATCAGAGAATTGGATCTGAAACCAGCAGCTGAAGAATGAAAATGGACAGTACAGATGCAATCATGTTCTTTGTGTTTCATTGTTGCAGTCATTACATTTGGGTAATCCTGCTGGCAGGTTGCCCTCAGTCAGCCTAATTTCCAAAGTCCTGGGTCCTGCATCGGCTGCTGTTGCCCCTTCCCTGACGTCAGGTCGTCAGGGGTATAAAAGGAGCAACCAATGCCATTTTCTTTCTTGCCGCGCGGTACCCGAAGCAGAAGCAGTTCGCAAGTGTCGGTCAGCCGACTCCTGAAATTTTCGAGCTCTAATTTCAGATCCGAAGTCTTCTATAAAGCTAAGTACCCCGTTGAGGAAACTTTTTTCTTGCTCCAGAACCGATGTCAGAAAAAGTTAATAATTGTATTTCTTGTGGGAAGCAAATACCTCATAAGGACTTTCATTCTTACTGTATTCCTTGCCTAGGCCCTGATCATAATTTCCTAGGTTGTCGTTTTTGTGCTAGATTTAACCAACGCACTATTAAGCGTCGGTATGATTATGCTTTAAACTACTTTGGACGCAGATTTAATTATCCAGAAATGTCGTCGGAAAGCCATCCAACTACCGGAGTTCACAAAAAATGCAAAGAAGAAGAAAGACAGAGGCCCAAAACCGATGACAAAGCTTTTCCTAAGCCAGTCGCCAGTTTGCTGGTTCTCAGTGAGGCGCTTTCGCAGCCCCTGATGACCGCTACTTCAGAGTCGCAGGCCACTACCGACTCCCACATGGAGTTGGCCATGCCGCTGGAAACTCAAGGTATTGGAGCCTCTGACGCTATTCCTTCAGAAGGGTCTGGAGCCGCTGAGCAGGCACCGGCTTCTGAGGGTGTATTCAGACCCAAACATCTATACATTAAACCGACTTCCAAGGCAAAGACTAAAACACCTTCAAAGGCAAAGAAGCTACCTCAAGAGCCACGTGGACAGGCCTCCATGCTCAAAAAACAGATGCTCAAAATGGCCGAAGACTTGATTACCTTAATCAGGGGTTCCCATCCCCCTCCTGATAAGAGGCCTAGGCCAGAGACTGACTATGAATCTTCAGATCAGGTTTCCATTTCTTCTGATTCCTCTTCTGATCAGGAATATTCTTTTCCCCACTATGAGAAGTCTGATGCTGAAGAATCCATACCTTCAGCTTCTCCTGAGGATTATTCTTTTGGGGAAACCTTACATATCATGAGGGAGCATTTCCACTGGGAGAGCCAAGATTTTTCAAAGTCTAAAAAGAGGCTCAGGGATTTCCTGTTGCTACTTCAGCACAAGCCACTAGCCATCCCTCCTGTGTTAGACATTGTAGATGATGTGTTTTCGGAGTCTAGCTTTACCCCTGACTCCTTACCTCCAGCACCTGTTAGGCCTGACAGATATTACAGGGTTCCTGACTCACATAAATTCCTTTTTAAAAACCCTGCTGCAGACCCAGAAACTATTTCTCAGGGCCCCAAGGGTGTTAAGGCTTCTGCTGCAAAAAAAACTACCCTTTCTGACAGGGATTCTAGGGCACTGGATAGATGGAGAAAAAAGGTTTACACACCTGCTTCCTTGGCTATAAGGGCCTTAAACTGTCAGTTTCATATGCTCAAATATCAGCAACATGTCATGGCATTGCTTAAACAGAAAATGTTACATTCGGAATGTGCAGAAAACAAGGAAATGCAGGATATTTTGCATGCAGCGGAGCAAGATGGAATGCATACTTTGCAATGTGGGTTTGATTTTTTAAAGGCCTCCTGCAGGGCCACAGTTACAGGTTCTGTAATTAGAAGGCATGCTTGGTTAAAGGAACAAAATCTGCCTGATCATGTTAAAGTTAAATTATTGGATGCACCTTTACAGCATGATTCTTTGTTTGGTGTTAAGTCAGAGGAGGTGTTAAAGAAAATGGAGGACAAGGCTAAATTTATGCAAACGGTCAAAGATTTCTTACAAGTACAGCCACCTAGGTTTAGTAGCCACTGGTCAACAAAGAATTGGTCCTTTCCTGTGTCAGACAGACCTCAAAGGGGCAGACCCAGACACCCTAGAGGCAGATCCCAGGCGCAAGGTTCATACAGGTCAAAGCAATGGGGTGCTTCTACCTCCAAAAGTGGAGAAGACAAATCACAACCTTACAGGAAACAGTCCCAATGACTTCCCCCTGCCTGCATCAAGCACTTATTTCCTGGCAGCACCCTTAGGGGGAAAATTAGCACTTTTTTCTCAAAATTGGCACATTATAACATAGGACAAGTGGGTTCTAAATATCATGTCACAAGGCTACAAGTTCCATTTCCGTACCCTGCCAAAGGCAAACGGCTGGCCATATCTGCCAAAAAATCTATGGGCAGAGGCACAAAAACAAGTCTCATCCCTCATGGACATGAGGGCCATTCAACAAGTGCCAGAACAAGAGCGGGGACAAGGATTTTTCTCAAGACTGTTCTTAGTACTCAGAAAGGACAAGGCCTGGAGGCCAGTACTGGCCCTATCAATTCTGAATACATTCCCGGATATTCCAAAATTCAAAATGTTGACCTTACAGCAGCTACTGCCCATGCTGGGCAAGAATGCTTGGCTTGTAACTTTAGACCTAAAAGAGGCATGTCCCAGTCAGACAAATATACAGAAGATACCTCAGATTCAAGGCTGGCTCAATGCATTACCAATTCCCTGCACTGCCCTTTGGCTTATCTACTGCGCCCAGGGTCTTTACAAAGTGCCTGGTACCAGTAATTGCATTCTGCAGACAAAGAGGAATAGAAATATATCCTTACTTGGACGACTGTCTAATTCAAGCAGAGAACAAGGACATCCTTCTACATCATCTGGCGTTTGTGAAAAAACTTCTAACATGCCTAGGGTACACAGTCAAATAAAAGAAATCAAAACTCGTACCCTCTCAAGAGATAATATTCCTGGGTGCAAGCTTAAATACAACTGCCCAGATGGTTTATCTTACGCTAGACAAACAAAGACAACTGACTACCTACTTCAACATGTTAGCAACAAAGGCCCAATTATCTGCAAGAAAAATTCTGCAGGCTTTGAGCTTCATGGCATCCTGCTTCCTACTAATTCCATATGCAAGACTGCATATGAGGAAACTTCAGTGGCACCTAAAACGTGTTTGGACTCAACATTGCCACAGCCTGGAAACTATAATTACTCTCATTCTCTGCCTGCAACAGGAGTTTCGATGGTGGGCAAAGGCTTGTCACCAAAACAAGGGACAGCCATTCACATTACCCCCAGCCAAGCAAACACTAACAACGGATGTGTCAGATTATGTCTGGGGGGCCCACATGGCAGGAAAATGCATTCAGGGAACATGGACCTCAAACCAAATGCATCTACATATCAATCAAAAAGAGATGCTAGCTGTTCAAAATGCCCTGACAGTCTTCAAGGACCTACTTCAACCAGGACAACTACTGATAAAGACAGACAACACCACGGTCATGTGGTATATAAACAAGCAGGGGGGCACACATTCTTACCCCCTTTGCAGACTAGCCATGACTTTGTGGGACACAGCATTGACTTACCAAGTACATCTGCAGGCACAATTCCTGCCAGGAAGGATAAAAATACTCTGGCAGTCGAACTAAGCAGAAACCTCATGGATCCCCACGAGTGGCAGCTGGATCCACAAGTCTTCAGCCTGATAACACGGAAATGGGGATGCCCAGACATAGATCTATTTGCCTCCCCTCACAACTACCAACTAAAGAGATTCTGCACAAGGATTTATCACAGACAAGCATGGAAAGTGGATGCCCTATCCTTCAGCTGGAAAAACCTATCAGTATATGCCTTGCCCCCTCTGCCTCTCCTCCCCAAGGTACTCCTAAAGGGAAGACAGGAGAAGCCAAAGATGATACTGATTGCACCAGACTGGCCCCGCCAGCACTGGTACCCAATATTAAGGAACTTTTCTCAATGCCCAGGTTGGACCCTTCCTCAAGTAGCACATCTACTGTCCCAGCAAAACAATCAGATCCTGCACAGCCAGCTCAGGACTTTAAACCTGGCAGCATGGCGGAGAATGTAGTCATACAAAACACACCTCTCAGCAAAGCTGTGATGGATGTCATTTTGGAAGCCAGAAGGCCTAGTACTAGAAAATCTTATGCTGGAAAATGGAGATTCTGTGCTTGGAACCAGGCACAAGGAACGGATACAGCTGTGCCAAATATTCCTCAGATTTTACAATACTTAACTGAGATGCTGGACAAAGGCCTATCATTCTCATCTATTAAAATTCATGCCTCTGCCATTTCGGCTCATTACAATACAGAGCCACCAATCCTTTCTCATTAAAACAGTACCTCAGAGGAGCCAAAGATTTAAGGCCGCCAAGGAGATCACCAATGCCTGCATGGGACCTCAACTATGTCTTGGAAAAACTCACCCTGCCTCCTTTTGAACCAGCTGCTACTGCCGATATAAAATTTTTATCTTGGAAAACAGCTCTACTCCTAGCAATAACTTCTGCAAGACTAGTTTCAGAGCTACAGGCACTCATGGCTGTGGAACCTTTCATAATTTTTTATCCGGACAGGGTCCCCCTGACGACAAATCCAACATTTATGCCTAAAGTGGTGTCCAGTGTGGTTCTTAACCAAACCATTCATCTGCCAACTTTTTATCCAAATCCACAGAACAAGGGGAAAAGAATTCTGCATTCTTTGGACGTACACAGACAGCTTAGATTCTACTTGGACAGAACCAAAGTTTTCAGAAAGACAGAGCAATTACTAGTGGCATATGCTGTGGGATCACAAGGAAAGGCTATCTCAAAGCAGACTATTTCAAAGTGGATAGCCCACTGCATTCGTTTCTACTACTTACAATATGGCAAGCCAGTGCCTAAGGGCATTAGGCCACATTCCACCAGAGCTGCAGCCACTTCAGCAGCCTTTCTCAGGGGAGTACCAACCAAGGATATTTTAGAGGCAGCAACTTGGAGTTCAGTGCACACCTTTACAAAGCACTATCATCTGCCACTCTACTCTAAATCCAGGGCAGGCTTTGCCACTGCAGTTCTGCAGGGACTCTTAGCCGCTCCTAATGCGGTTTAGCTCCAGCCTCCCAACCATAGCTTTGGGAATCTACCCAAATGTAATGACTGCAACAGTGAAACATGAAGAACATAGTACAGTTGTGTACACTTACCATAAATGTAGATGTTCGAGTGTATTCACTGTTGCAGTCCAGGTTACCCACCCGCCATCCCCTTCTCTTCTGATGGAACCTATTTTTCCTTCTTTGTTTTATACAACCTATGTGGTGTATATGCTTGTAGCTGAAGGTAAAGTTTATATTGGTGTATGTAATTATATATATATATATATATATATATATATATATATATATATATATATATATAAAAATTTTGGCTACCCTTTTAGGGGGCACCTGACATCTGGGGCAAGAAAAACTAAAGAAAATGGCGTCGGCTGCTCCTTTTATACCCCTGACGACCTGACGTCAGGGAAGGGGCGACAGCAGCCGACGCAGGACCCAGGACTTTGGAATTCAGGCCGACTAAGGGCAACCTGCCAGCAGGATTACCCAAATGTAATGACTGCAACAGTGAATACACTCGAAAATCTACATTTATGGTAAGTGTACACAACTGTACTTTATGCTGAGTAGATAACTTTATCCCCTTCCAGTCCTTCTTCTGTGGACACAGAATGCAAGATTCTGGATAGATTTGGTAAGAGAATGTTTTCTTCTTTTACTTTGGCATACATATTTCTTCAAACTTCCACATGCATGCCTGATAATGTTCTGTTTTGTGCAGACAGTTTATTTATTTCACACTTGTTAACTGGGAAATTCTGACTTGGAACAAAGCCAATTTTCAGTGGAGGCCTGGGGAGAAATATTCTAGATGCATGAAATTATCTGCCACTTTTCCTTCAGAAGTTAGTTCCTACCTGAATTCTGTTTCTAATATTTCACAAGTATCTCAACATATTTTAAAGAGTGTGTACCACTGTGCAGCTACTGTGTCTAGCGTCACTGCTACAGCACTGAGGAAATGTGCCTGGGTGTGTTACCAGACATTTGCTGATGATGTAGTTGGAAATTTTAAGCTCAGCTGTAAATAAGGAGGTTTTGTTTGGCCCATCTGCTACTTGGGTCCTCAAACAATTTTTTGAAAGACGGAAATTAATTCAAGGAGTCTCAAAGACTTTTCAAGCCCCCCCCCTTGTAAATCTTCCTAATCCTCCTTTTCTTTTAGAAAACAGAACAAGCAATCCGTGCTTTCTCAGGCCAAACAGGGAACAAAAAAAGAGATGAAATAACAAATAAGGACCTTATCCAAAAAATATAGTGTAGTACTTCATCATTCCATTGTCCTCCCCTGCTCCCCCATCTGTCAAAATGTGTATTCTGCTTTGAAAACAGATTGTGACAGACTCTTCAGTGTATAAAATTGGTGCAGAAGGGCTATAGTTGGCACTGGATACAAAAACTTCTTTCAGGGAAATTTCTCTCATTCTGTGAACCAAACAGAATTTTTTTTCCTTAGGTTCTTCCAACACATTTCCACAGCAGGAGTCATAGAACCAGTGCCTTTAGATCAAGTGCCTTTAGACCAAAGGGGCAAAGGTTTTTATCCTATAATTTTTCTGGCACCAGAGAAAGCGTTTTCATGGAGACCAGTTCTAGATCTGTCCTTTCTCAGTCTATTTGTGAAAGTACCAAAATTCAAAATGTAGGCCCATCAGTCACTCTTATCACTTCAAGGAGTTATTTATTTTATTTCCAGTTTGATTACCGGGGAAGTCCACTGGGCCGAAATGACCCATTTTCAGTGGAGACCCAGGGAGAAAAACTCCAAGATACATTATACAGTTCAGATACAAAAGATACAAAAGTGTAAAAGATACATTATATAGATCAGTTACAAATAAGCACATTCAGTATCACGCATAGTCAACAAAATTCATTGTGGGTGATCTTAAGGGTTATACAGTTTCATGTGAGCAAACACTCATGTATTAGGTGTGAAAACAGTTTACATACATACATTTAAGTAAACGAGGATGCACTTTACATGCAGACATTTAAAGTAAGATGCTATGTACAATATTTACAAAGTGGAGTCCTATGAAAGTAGCTGTAGGAGTTGTAGAGAGCTTAGATACACTCTTAAGAAAATAGCTATGGGAGTTATAGAGAGTTTAGGAACCTGAGGGAGAACCCTTGGGAGCATATACTTAGCATAAATTAGGTAGGGTGAAGGCAGGTACATTTCCATTTAGTGGACAGGTGTTTGAAAAGCTGGGTTTTGAAGTTTTTTGAGTTAGGTGTGGTACTTAGAGTGGAAGGAAGGGAATTCCATTTTTTGCCAAGTAAGAAGAGAGGAGAAGTTGGCCAGCAGGACGTTTAGGTTTGTGGATAGCAATTAAATTCTGATGTTCAGATCTAAGAGTTCTCTTTGGGTGTGTAAGGGGGAAGGATATTTGTTAGAGCTGGACATTTTGTTGGGTGAAATACAAGTCTGTGTGCAGTGGTGAGTTAGAGGTAGTCTAGGTAGTTCAAGCCAGTTCAGGGATAGTAGGGTAAGGCAATGATGGGTGGAATTTTTGGATTCAGTGGCAAATTTAGAGATTTTATTGTAGCAGTTTTCTAGTTTGGAGGTGATCGAGGAGGACAGGTTGGTTAGGAGAGGAGCTCCATATAATAAGGAAGGAAGTAGATAAGTAGTGGTCAGGGTATGCCCAGTAGAGTTGGATAGAAAGCGATTGTTCCTGTACAGCATACCTAGCTTTTGGTGGGTTTTCTTAATATTTTGTTGAATATGGATATCAAACTTGATGTTCGTCAACAGTAATGCCAAGTAGTTTAGCGGAAGGAACCACTTCTGTAGGTGAATTGGTTTGACTAAGGACTTTGAAAGCATTTTTGTCGTAGGAGTTGGTCTTTGTGGGAGGGAATAGTAGAATTTTTGATTTATTTGCATTGAGAGAGAAGTGGTTTTGGCGCATCCAGTTTTCGGTTTTAGTCAGCAGTTCAGATAAGTTTGAGGCAGAGCAGACTAAGGTTGAATCGTTTGCATATTGAATGATTTTAGCATCAGGAATAGCAGTGTAAAAGTTATTGATGAAGATGTTAAAAAGCATTGGTCCAAGGATGGATCCCTGTGGTATGCCAGTTGGGGTAGGTAGGAAGGAAGAGATGGAGTTCTTCCATTTGACTACCTGAGATCTGTCTGATAACTGGAGAACCAGGATAAAGTGTTTGGTGAGAGATGGAGGTTTGAGAGATGATGGAGAAGGTGCTTGTGGGAAACGGTATCAAATGCTTTAGACAGATCGAGCAAAACAGTAGAAACTGTGTCCTGAATCTTGGGCGTGATTGACAGTTTCTAGGAAAGAGAGTAGAGCGGTTATGGTGCTATGGCCTGGGCGGAAGCCATGCTGGGTAGGTGTAAGAAGATTGTTTTGCGTCAGGAAAGGAATAAGTTGGAGGTGGATGCACTTTTCTAGGATTTTGGAGATTGGTGAGAGCAGAGCAATAGGGCGGAAGTTTGAGATGCTGGTATTTTTGCCTCCTTTATGAGGAGGAAGAATATAAGCTGAGTGCCAGAGTTTGGGGACGTATGATTCCTTTATAGATCTGTTAATTATGCTGATTGGGAGAGCAATACCATCAGCAGCACATTTTAGGGAGGAGGAGGGAATATTGTCAAGAGCATTAGACCAAGGTTTAAGTTTGGACAGAAGTCTTTTTCTAAAGTTAGTGGAGACAGGTTTGAGCTCAAACATAAGTGGAGTGTTATTAGGTGAGTTAGAAGAGGAAGAGTGATGGGCTGGTGGGTTATTTTTGGGAAGAGTCTTGGTCAGGTCAGAAGTAGTTTTTATGAAAAATGAGTTAAATTCAGAGCCTAGTTCAAGGTCAGATTTACTTGGGTCAGGACTGGGATTATTCTTGGAGCCTGGATTGAGGAGTGAGTTTATTGATTTCCAGTATTGCTTGGGGTTTTTATTGTTATTGGACTGGAGCTTGATATAATAGGATTTTTTGTCCTTGGTGATTAGCTGTTTTGCAAGGTTATGGAGCTGTTTGTATTGGAGCAAAGTATTGGGCAGTTTTATGGTAACATTGGCTCTAAAAGATTCTTGTAATCATAATTCCATTGCTTCATCGAATTCCTCTGGTTCTTTGTGTGGGCCACATTATTGATTCTGTGCATTACCCTTTCCACAGATCCCATGTTGTTTACAAAGCATCTAACTATAGTAATATCTCATTGCAGACTGCGTGGCATTCACATATTTCCTTGTTTAGACAATTTGCTTATCTTTGCAGAATATTTTCCCACATATCAAGAGTCTTTGGTATGGGTTTAATCTCTTCTGTCCAATCTGAGGTGCCAGATGAATGTTTGGAAATTTTTCTATCGTGCCTTTTGGATGCCTGTTTGCAAAAAGCTTCTTTGACACAAGAGAAGGTAGATTTTTACTTGGAAAGTTTCCTGATCTTCTCCAATCAGAGTTCTGCAAGAGAATATCTCTGGATCTTACGGTTCATGGCTTCTATGATTTTCATGATTCCTCTTTCAAAATTTACATGAGTAAAATTCAGTAGTTTCTAAAAATAAAAGTAAAAAAAATACATGGACTCAATATTTGCTTCCACTGGAATTTCAGATTCCAGTCTTGGGCTTTGTCAAATAGTGGAGACAACAGATAAATGCAAATCCAGGTCTCCTCTTTTCTCCTCACATTCCAAGCCTATTTGTAACCAGATTTTGCTTGGGGGGGGGGTCTATTTCAATGGGTTAAAGGTGTAAGGCCTGTGATCTCTTCAGACAGACCAAAGCACATCGGTGTCAAAGAGGTGTTGGCTGTGGGTTCCTATTACGTGATCGAACTTCAAGTTCGAACCCTATACGGTTGAAACCATATAGTCGAACTTGCTGAAGTTCAAACACAGAAAAATCAAAAAATAAAAGATGCAACAGTAAACTAACCGTTGCAAGCAGGGAGGCAAGCCCCCCTGCACCCCCCACACCCCCTGCTCTTTAAATATACCAACTCCGAGACTGCAGTATAGTGTGGAAAGGGAATATTTCCCTTTACTGCACTATAGTGCAATCTCAGAGTTGGTATATTTAAAGAGCGGGGGGGGGTGCATGCTTGCAACAGTTAGTTTACTGTTGCATCTTTTATTTTTTTTCCCCATGTTCGAAGTTTTGAAACTTCGAACAGACAAGTTTGATATTGTCATGTTCAAAGTTTCAAAACTTCGATCACGTAATAGGAACCCGTTGGCTGTGATCTGTGTGTCTTTATTCCTGTGATTCCCAGAACCTCTACAGGTAATTATAGACAACACTAGGCTTAAAAAGGTCCTTGTGGTCATTAGCCTAGTAACACCTGTGATATAGTGCATAAACAGTCAGGAGGGCACCCGGTCTTACCCTGTGAGTAGGCTGGCTACAAAGGTAGCTCTACAACATTCCTTAACCCTTCAAACATCCTACATTCCGTCAGAGCAAAATGTAGTGGGAGGCAAAATGATCAGGATAGATCCTCATGAATGGAAGTTGAATGAGGGTTTTCCAGGAATTGATCCAGTTGTGGTGAAGACCTCAAGTATACATCTGTTTATCTCCTTTCAAAACAGACAACTAAAAAATTCCATTGCAGGGCTCATTACAGGCAGGCCTGGGAAAGATATTTTCATTCCCAATGATGGGAAATGTTCCTTTATTACTTTATGCCTTTTGCACTGATATCCAGGGTGGTTGTCCACATTCCACAGGATGCTCCGGAAATAATTGTGGTGACTCCTATTTGACCCAGGAAGCATTGGTTCTCCTTACTTATGGTACTGGCCAAGGGCAGTTACCGCAAGCTTCCTCACAGACTTGACCTATTCAAACAAGTGAAGGGGAGTTTAATGCACACACACCTCAAACAACTTCAACTGACTGACTGAATGATTCAGTTCTGATACCTTTTAGGCATTTCTTTCACGTGGATGTTGTGTTTAACTTTATAATTTCCTGAGATCATTTACTAATGTTGTGTCTACAGAGGTTTATCCATATTCCAGGCCTCTTGGACTAGTGAGAGTAATATTTGGCATCAGGGACAGTCCTACTGAAAGTCTTCAAACATTTTAATCTGGATCTGATGATCTATGTTGAATGCAGTAAATGAATGCAAGATGTATGTCATAAAAGTTCTTTATTACTTCTTGGGATTCATTTATTTAAACAGAGGAAGCCCAGTTTTGTTAGAAAATGTAGTTAATTTAAAGCATTTTAATTTACTATTGTTTGTTAGATATAGACAGCTTTCTTTGTGGTTTCACAGGGTTTTCTACATTCTCCCCTTTAAGAGTAGACATCCCTAGTGTTTCAGGTATTTGTCTTTAACTCACCATCTGTGATGGTGAAATGAACACTGTGATATTATTTTAACTTGGATGCCAATTAACAGAAGATGGTAGTTCAAAGAATATTTGACTGGTGGATTATTTGAGACAGTTCAGGAAACATTGTTATAATTGGTTTGAATAAACACTAATGTGATGCTGGGTTTTTAATCTGAATGCTTATTCTTTTTTCTGTTTTTCTTTTACTTTGTATCTTCACTGCTTTTGTATGGAGAACTTTATGTTCATTGTAGGTAAATAATGTCAAGCATTAATGTTTAAATTTGTTTTCATGATACGACTGCTGAATGTTGCTCTTTGTAGCCTTTGTGTCTGTAGATTCTGTGTCTTTGCAGGAAAGTTCTCGCTACCAAGAGTGCACGTGTGCATAGAGTCTTCAGTTCTGTGAACAGGTTGCACCTGCAGTAGTACATGGGCACCATCATTATTGCAGCTGGTGAGAGATTGTCTCCTGCCTTAAAGCCAAGCTGTATGAGAAACTTTTATCTCGGCAGTAGCAGCCACAGGTCTTTTCCACACCCAACCCAGCATGACAAGTCACTTCTGGGCCCTGGCCTTCTCTAGGGCAGTACAAGAGGCTCTGCTCATTATGTTCCCTCCCCCAGGGTGGACACCCCCCATCTTCCTGAACCACTAATCGAAGTCTGGTCACCTGGGCCACAGCCAGGGCCTTATCCTTCCTTGCCACCAGTGCAGCACTGCTTGTTTGAATTTAAGGGGAAAAGAAAGAAGAGGAGGTATATATTTTTTGCTTGTAATGGACTGGTGAAAATGCAGAGTGGCAACTCCGTTGATGCAGCTTTTGCAGTCCTGTATTTCTATCCTATTCATTTTGATAACAGAGAAATTGTACTTTTTCCTTGGAAGTATGGAGAACTTTGATTTTTGAATAATGTGCAGTTATTCCTTTGTCTCCTTATGCTTTTAAGCTGTTGGACTAATTGCACACTGTTGAATGTGATTTGAGTGGAACAAGAAATGTTGTCAGTGCATTTTCTCTGTCTCAGGGAATCTGTTGAATATTAGGATTTAACATGAAGAAGTTACACTCTCATTTCCTGGTATACGAATAGATTGATCCAAATAGGTTAAGCTGTCTGGGTGTTTATGTTTATTGGAAAGTGTAAAGCTAATTTTGTCATATTACATGATAACCTGGGTAGCAGTAAAAACATTAATAAAATGTTGCTTTTCCTCTGGCTAGTTCTGCCTCTCATCCTGTGGCAGCTGCAGATGAGTACTTATCTTTGTTAGAAAAGTCACTCCTTTTTCCTTTTTGGAGCAATGACTGATTCTCTGAGAAGATATTCAGATTGTAAGGGCAATTTTTAGGAGGTCCAGAATTACTTTAATTAAATTTTATTTCCCCAGGCACAAATCAAAAAGTAATGATTAACTGGCTTGCAAGTAATGTGTCTGGCATACAAGGCCATCTCAGACCCAATCTTGGTGGAGTTGCTGCATATCCGTAAGTCAAACTCCATTCATGCAACCTGCAAACAAGGCCTCTGGTCCATGATGTTAATAGAACTTGTTGGCGGGATAGATTTGTGTTCCACAGACTCCCCCATCTGTGGAATAGACTCCCTCTCCATGTCAAGTAGAGTACCTCTCTCCCTCTCTCTAAGAGGAACCTGGACAGGAAACGGAAAATACACCCCTGGGATCCCACCTGTGTCCCTGCTGGACAGGGGAAACAGGTGCTGACTTTGAGGAAACATGGGCAAAATTTTTAGCTAGGCTTAATAAGGGCCTCTAGGCCAATAGCCTAGTATCATCCTATAAACCTATTAAGGTGTTACCTTGAGATTGTAGTTTGAGTAGGGGATTGGAGTAGACATTACCCAAAGTTTTAAAGGTGGGCATCCAGGGGTATTTTGACTGCTTTTGCTAGTTATTATGGTAACGTGAATGACAGAGTTTCCCTAGATGAGGTTTGAGGAAATGGCTCCATGCAAACACTTGACATCTATTATTTCTTACCAGATAATCAGGCCCAGGCTTTAACAGTCATGATTACTACCACGGATATTAAACAAGTCCTAATGGAGCTGAAGACGGGAAAAACACTTGGATCAGATGGCCTATTCCTTGGCATATACAAATGTGGGAAAGGTCTATGAATATTTTTTACTATGTTATTTCCATTGAGGTTCCCCACTTTCTTGGCAGCGAGTCATTTATTCGACACTGAAGCAGGGGAATGATCCTTTGAAAGTTGAATCATATTAGCTAATCGCTGTCATTGGCCTTGATTGCAAGATGTGTACTGCATTACTGGCAAAGAGCTTGGCCAGCATTTTTCCTGAGTTGGTAAACCTTTTATTAAATAGGTTTTGTGCCTGGTTGATCCACTTTTGACAGCTTGATAAAAATGCCCTTATTTCGACTATGATGACACAAATTGAAATAAGAATTCTCTTTTGTGTGCTGATAAAACCTTTGATTTGGTTGTCTGTTTTTACTTCTAGAGGTCTTAATATGTGGGACTTCCATAATTCAGCTTTCTATGGAGATGTAAGTTAAGTTCTTACTTCTGCCTGTTATGCATTTGGAAGGTGAAAGGGGCAGTCAAGATAAGGCTATCCTCTCCAACTTCTAGTATGTTGGTATCTAGAGCCTTTAGCTGCACAGCTGGCAACTCACCAGGGGCTACTACATGGAGGTGGCAGTAAATTAAACTTTCGCTTTATGCAGATGACCTTGTTCTTTAATCAGATAGTGACTGGCCGGTTATTTTTGATATGAGTTACAATTTGGAAATACTGGCATTATTAAATGAATTCTTCCAAGAGAAAGGCTATCAAAATTACTTGCATTCCTCATCCTGAAATTGAAAGGACCTTGCCTTTTATAATGGAATCCGACCAGTTGACTTATTTTGACTTATAGCTAACCTGTACTGTGTCAGCCTTTGTGGTCCTTATTGATGATATCTTGAGGAGGTATAGGTAATTTTTCCAGAAGTAAAATTGTTTATATTTAAACTTCTAACAATTAACTTGTGCCTTGTCCTGGTGTGTCCTTCCCTTGAAAATATACTCCTTTCAAGGAATTCCTTTGGTATCTTTGAAAGCGTTCTCTAGCATGCATAGGAATATAGCTGAAGAACCTTTATTAGTTTGGAGAGTTCTTACCCTAGCAACTTTAGCAAGAAGTCTTGGAGTTTGTGACTTTAAGTCTAGCCACCTTAGTGTAACATTCAAAGATTGTGATAACCAAGTGATCTGAAAGCTATTTTTTTCTGACTTAAATGGGGCATACATTTTGTCCAAAGTAAAATGTTGACAGTTTGGAAAGAAGCAAGTTATGGTTAACATTTTTCGGTGCCCTAATCATGTTTGCAAATATTCCAGTTGCGATATGTCCTTTGTTGATATTACTGTAGATGGAGTTAACTGCAGAGTGTAGAGTTATAGTAGTACTGAAATCATTTCTGAAGCCATGTTGTTTATCTGAAAGGAGGCTGTAACTATTTTAAGTGCTTAAGCAACTGTTTGTAAATATTTTTTTCAAAGATCTTATCAAAAAGGCAGTGAGTGAAGATAAGTCAGAAGTCTTAATGGTTTTGAAGGTAGGGTAAAGTAATAATTATGGAATGTTTTAAAGCTGGTGGAAAAATCCCTGATGTGAGGCGGAGATTGTAAATGTACGTAAGGGGGTTGGCGATTTTTGACTGCTGATTTGCTACGAAAAGTAGGGTGCAAGTCAGAGAATTTTGAGGATGGGTGTTTAAGGTTTTTCAGACATTCTGGAATGCATATCTCTAGTTGTGGACACCCTGGTGTTAGAACTGTAATTCTTTGGGATATTAGTTCCACATATTCTGGAAATGGGATAATTTGGCAGATTCTAAGTAGGATATTCGATGTTTCTGTAAAATGTTTCATCCCTATAAGGTTGCTGTTTGTCTCTTCTTTTTCATAGTTACATGTCATACTGTGGATAAACCTTTGCTGGTCTTGCTGTTATTAACTTCCAAGAGGATTGTTACATGGTACAGGGAGAAGGCAGACCTCCTATTGGTGAAGAGGTGGAAAAAACTGTGCAAAAGCTGTATACATACTGTATTTCAGAAAAAGACAAAAAGATAACAGAAAAAGCAATAAATATATAGTCACCCTGGATTTTGCAGATACCTTTTAGTATTTTTTGGGGGGAGGGGGGTTTACTTTATTGCAATTAAAGTATCCCCTTTCTAGTTTTAAGTATTTTTGTAAGTTATAAGGATGCATGTTATTTATTCAAGTATAAGATTTTACTACAGTTTGGTTGCTGTTGTGCATATGTTGGTCTAGTAAATAGATTTACTGCTGAACAGACTTTGATGTGTTGGAAACATTTAATAAAATATGTATTACTCTGGAAAGGAGTATATTCTTATTCCTCTACATATTTGATTTTGTAAGCAAATGTGTATCTCCTTTTCTTTATTGTTGATTTTGAAACTCCTTCTTAATCTCTGTGAAACATCCACTCATGAAGACCTGCTCTGGATCAGCTCAAATTATCTGCCACAGTACTGTGCTCTGAGGGAATATAGACTGTCTGAAGAATCAGTTGATGGATGGTAGATGGCGAAGTCCCATGTTATGAGGGATAGTCTGCAAAGGTGGTAAAATTTCTTCCCCCGTGTTTATGTACCATATGATAGTGATGTTGTCCGCAAAAACTGTGCATGGACCTTGAGTTCGAAGGTAATGCACAACTTGAAGAGCTTTCATTTACATGATATTGATATGCTTTCTCACTTCTAGGTCTGAAGCATTTGTAAACAGCTCAAGTGGATAAAGGTCTGGATTCTGAGATATCTGGCCGATCCACCATAGAAATTCCTTACTTAAGCAATGCAAGAGAGAAACTGGAAAGTCCAGAGGGTGACAATTCAGCAGCCATATGGTCTTCAGATACCACTTAAATTTCCTTATGTGGTGTTTGACAAAGTAACTGTTAGGAACACTGGATGCCATTAACCCCAGGACTCTAAGAAACTGTCTTACTGAGGTCTGTTGTAAAGGAAGAAAAGGCCTAAAAAATAACTGTAGAAGAGAGGACGTTGAAAGGAAGAGGAAGAAATGCCATTAAAGTAAGGATCTGAATCCTGGCCCCAAAGAAAACCTGATCCTGAGAAGTCAGAATTGACTCCTTGAGACTGTGAAGCCCACACTGAGAAGAAGCTGCATTGTGTATTCTAGGTCTTACAGAAGACTATGCGGAGAGGAGACCTGAATCAAAAGGTCATCCAGATAGGGAAAAATCTGAACACCATGGAGTCTGAAAAGGCTATGGCTGTGGCTAGTCATTGTGTAAAAAACATTGGAGCTGTAGAAAGATCAAAAGGTAAAGCAAATAACTGATCATGTAAGAAGATACAAAGAACAGTAAATACTTCCTGAAGAGACTATGGCTAGGAATAGCTAGATGTGCATCCTTCTGGTCCAAAGACACCGGAAAATCCTGAGGAAGAAGCACAGGAAACAGAGACTGGAGAGTCAACATTTTGGAAGAAGGAACTTTCAGAAAGTTATGAGAAAGTAGAGTTCTAGAATGAGTCTCCAAAAACTCTCCATCCTGGGGACAAAAAACATCTTGGAATAGAAACCTGCTCCACTCTAGCAAGGAGGCACTGGCTGAATCGCACCTTGAAACAAGAGGTCCTGAAGAAGATGAGAAAAATGAGGCAACTGGCAAGCAGAGGTGTACACCTTCTTATACTTTTCAAAGGTTCAAAATTCAAAGAAACTTTGTCATTAGGAAACACAAATGCTACCTAAATGAAACTTCGAGTGTCAGCTCTTTTTTAGAGGAAAAACATACCCAAAAAGACAAGACATGATGTGTCTTAAAGAAAAAAAAATAACTATGTTACAAAAAGTAAAGGTCTAGGTATCTGACGCACATGCTTATATACTGTATAAACTAGCAAACAATGAATACTAGATGTTTAACACACTAAAAGAAAAATACAGTATACACAGCGGTGAGATTGGGTGATATTGCACATAAGGAAGTGATTGGAATATACACAGAGGTGAGATTGGGTGATATTGCACCTAAAGAAGTGATTGGAGTTGCACTTGAATGAGAATATATTAATTTTAGTATGCAGTAAATAAATAGAATTACTGCATGAAAAAAGGCGAAGAATAAGACTGTAACAATTATAGTTTTGATACATCCAGATTTACATCTGCATTAATGAGTCTTATTGTAGTGGAGTAAAAACTGCTCATGAATCTAGAGGTCCTGCATAGGATAGTCCGTAAGCTTCTTACCAGATGCAAGTTTAGTGAACCAGCCATGTGCTGGATGAGAAGTGTCACTCAGTATTTTGCAAGACCTCTTTTTACATCTCATTTCAAAAAGCTTCTATAAGGTACGCATTGCTCTACTATCCTTGTCTGATGGAAAGAGTTTAAAAGAAAAGTGATTCTTGTTCAAGAATTTCATAACGTCAGGAGCCTTATAGATCCTGTCTTTTGTAAAATGGGGGGCCGAGACTCTGGGGCTTGGGAATCAGAAGTAAAACTGCCTAGAAGAGCTTCCAAAACAGGAGAAACTGCAAAAGATCTGTGGAAATCCATCTATGAAATCATAGTATCTCTTCTGGATGACAGATGTGAGAGTTTTCCAAATGAAAATCTTCTGTCATTTTTATAATGGTGTTCCCAAAAGAAAAATCTTCTGGTGGGAAGTCGAGAAGAGTTTATCCTCTTCATCAAACCACAAAGCAAGAGGGGAGTGAATCTGGGAGGAATAAGACAAAGATTCCTCCCGAGAATCCAAATCCTCATCCTCATCTTCATCAGATGAATCAGGATCCCTAGGCCTTTTAGTGAGAGTGGAAGAAGGAAACTAACAAGAGAAAGTACCTACAAACCCTGAGGAGGAAAAGACCTGGGGTGAAGTATGGCCACTCCTTTTGGGGGTTCTTAGCAACAAGAGACTCATGCGTAGTTGTTTGCTTCTTTTTTTGCACAGCACATAAGCCTTAATAAACTGAGGAGATTCTGGACCCTGCCTTACCTCTATAATGGAACTTGGTATTTCTTCCCTTTCAAGAATCTGTGGAATACCATTAGACCCTTCAGGCACTACCAGCAGTTGTTCCTCCTACTTGTCGACAACAAACGTCCTCTCAGCCTCAAAGGATGTGCGAATAGCCTCCAACAGGGTTGTGACAGTCAGAGCAGGTGTTGGAATCGGACTTTCCTCAAGCTCTTCATCCCATCCAAAAAGGACATCGGGCAGAGGCTAGACAGCAGAAGTCTCCAGTTGTAACCTCTTCAGCTTCTTTTTCAGGTGACTGGATGTTCTGGGCAGATGGATTCAGAAGTCATGGTCCCTTGAGCAAGTAATTTCAACCTCTGATTCTCTAAATAGACTTAAAGTGAAGAAGCATGGCTGCACAGGATCTTTGGAACAAATACATGGCAAATATCGCACTGTTTGTGGTTGCATTCTGCACCCAAACAAAAAAGGTACTTCTTGTGTCTATCCATATGAGGAGTCTGCCTTCTCCCAGTCATATTTCTCCTTTCTGGATGACATGTACTTTCAGTAAAGCAAACAACGAAAAAAAAAATGAGGAGTCCAGAATGGGTTACATTTCTGTCCTACGCTTTGAGAACTGTCGAAGAACAAATTTCACACCAAATTCTAAACACAGGGTCTGGCCTAGAGGCAAAGAAATTCTGAGGATTTGGTGCTTATACATCACTTGTGTACCTTAAGGCTCGTACATATGTCTGTGCTTAGAAGGGCCTAGTGCTTTATGTTGGCCAGGATTTACTATCAAAATTTCGACAACGGTTTTGCGAGTTCTTGCTTACTTGAAAAACATTGTCAAAATTAACATTGACCACCAGAAATAACTAAAAATAAAAATGTCAACAATTCGAATTTGAATTGTTGACAATTTTCGAACGTACCTGAACGTCCAGTGATGGTCAACACGTTTTGTAGGAGGGGCAAGCCCCTGCACCCCCGGGCAAGCCCCTGCATCCCCTGCTACTTGTATATTACAACTCCAAGATTGCACTACAGTGAGGAAAAGGGCAAATACCCACCATAGTGCAATCTCCAATCAATATGTTGATCTCACAACAGCGAATGCACACTAGTATTCACTGTTGTAGGTTTGACATATTTTGAATTGCCATTATGAGACTCTGAAAACTGCCTTTCGACAATCAGAGTTCGCATAACGGCATTTGGAAGTTTGATTGTAAACCGTTGGCCAGATGTGCAGCTGTCCTCTGCAGAACATCCCTATTGTAAGGAATATTGAAACAGTGATAAGTAGGAATTCTAACTGCTATGGTACATTCTTAGACAACTGTACTTTTTCTTGTAGTTTGCTATGATAATATTAAACAGTAAAATTGAAGTCTGAGTTTTACATTATTATATTAACAGTGTAAGAGAAAATACAGTAAGCCTGTCTAATCTGCCAGTTAAGTACCTTAGCATTCCTCTTTTCCTCCATCCCTGTATTTCCTCTTGCCTTCTTCCACCTGTCCAGTGCCTTTGAAGATTCCTTCTTCACAGCCTCTTCTGGTAGTCCATTCCATGGGTCCGCAGCCATCTTTGTGAAAAAAGTACTTCTGGAGAGCTAGAGCAAAGCTAGTACCGTAGGATCATAAGATCATAGGAAGTTACTAGGCTATTGGACCTGAGGCCCTTACAAGCCTAGCCAAGAATTTAGCCCATGTTCCAATAAGTCAACACCTGATGCCACTCTCCAGCAGGGACACAGGCGGAATCCCAGGGGTGTATTTTCTGCTCCCCATCCAGTTATCCAGGTTGTGCTTAAAAAGCGTTAATGAGGTACTCTACTTGACATCGATAGTCTATTCCACAGAAGGGAGAGTCTCTGGGACACAAATCTCTTCCGCCAACAAGTCCTGTTGATGTCACAGACCAGGTTTAGGTTGCGCATTTGGGTTACTCGAGTGGAGCTTGACTTGCGGATATACGCAGCAGTCCCATCAAGGCGGGGTCTGAGATTGCTTTGCATGCCAGACAGAGGTTACCTTTGAGGAGACTGTAGGAGACTGAGTAGAGGGACAGGGCCTTTAGCCTATTTGTGCAGGGTAAGTGTTTGAGGCCCTGGATTCTCCTGGTGAGGAACCTCTGTGGTCTCTCCAGCTGCTGCATGTGCTTTGTGAGGTACATGACAAAAGGGGCATTGTACTCAATAATGGGTCTTATAAGGTAAGAATACAGGGATGTTATGACCACCTTGTC
>NC_056744.1:1752076893-1752139393 GCF_019279795.1 Protopterus annectens | reverse complement strand
CTCTGATATGACTGACAAGGGCAAGGCTCCTTCTGGCTTCAAAAATTCCAGAAGTGTTGCCATAAAATCCCTACTTCTGATTTTCATACATTATGCGTATACTGTCTTGGCCCTCTCCACCTTCAGGAAGATTGTAGCAGCTGTCATGCTTTTATTCACAGGGCATTAGTAGAGACCCAATAAATCATTAGCTTATTCTACCTAATACAGAGAGAACATTTGAGAAGGCCAACCCACTTAGTTTCTTAACCTTGAATTATCTTCTGTTCCTCCTTTCTCCCTTTCCACTTTACTATAAAAAAACAAAAACAAAAAACACTTTGCTAGACTCTACCATTGCTAAGAATGTCATTGTGTTCTGAGTGTGCTTCTCAAGCAATCTGGAAATATAGAGCTGAAATGTATATTTCTTGGCACTTAACTGTTGAGAGTTCTGCGCTGTCTTAATTTTTGCTTGACTGAATTATTTATATATTTGTGGGGATTGTTTTCTGATAGTCTAGTGCCTCTATCTTGATTTTTTTTCCCTAATTTACTGCTTTCTGCACTTGTTTTTAGTCATATTTTTTTTAATTTAATTGCGTTTATTTAAACTGTATTTGTTTTAATATTGCTACACACTCGTGTGCTAGCTTGCACTGCATTCAAATTATTTTTACTGCTGTTTTAGCGGCTTTTCTGTAAAAAAAAGTTCTAAGCTTGTTTCCTGCCTTTCTTGTAACTAGTCTAGTCCAGATACAGATTTGCTGTAGCCAGGACTGTTTGTAAGCTTATGAGCCCCCCCAAGCCTTTCTGTGTTGGAGGGAAGCCGTCTAGCTTATCAGTGGGAGTGGTAAGTGCTAGTTAGTCTATCTACCACAAGAGGTGTGGTTTCTGGGCCAGAAATTGTAGTTTATTGACCATTTGGGCAGTTTTTCCATTCCTTTCAACTTTCTGGTTTAAAAGCCCGTGTTTGCGCAGGTGTGTGCATGTTTAAGCTGTGTGCAGTGGTGCTGAGCTGAGGTAAACTACTGTTGGTGCCAGAAAGCCTGCTCTTCATTTTTTTCCTTAGATCTTGCCTAGTTCTTTTTCTCTTGCACTTCAAATAGCCTAATCGCTTTGCACTACAGGTTTTTGAAGCAGTTATTGTAGCACACCTAAGTGCCATCAGCACTAGTCGTTCTTCACATAAATAGCTCCAGTACTCAGCAGTTATGACCACCCCTCATGGTATGATTAAAGGGCATTTCCCTGTGCTTTCTCCTATGACCACCCCTCCTGGCATGATTAAAGGGCATTTCCCTGTGCTTTCTCCTATTAACCTGGTGCACTTGGCCATTCTGAGGCAGTGTGGCAACTGCCTCATGTACACAGATAACCCTCTCCTCTTACCTCCCAACACTCAAGACTTGTGAGAGATGCACTTATATAACCAAATTGGAAGCTATACACTCTCCAGCCAAGATCGGACTAGCTGGTGAAGAGGAGAAGGTCAACATCTGCATCACACCACATAAAACACATAGCCCTCCAGAGCATCCACTATCACAGCTGTCACATAAGACAAACCACACACCCACCTTTGCGGAGGCTCTCAATAGACAGAAACGCACTTGACCACCACAATACAGCACAAACCACAGGACACATAGCTCACCTCCACAGTGTGCCCCTCAATCTAAGCCCCTGAGGTTAAACACATTGCCCAATACACTAATCATAGGTGACTCAATAGTGAGGCACACAGATATCCCACTCACTAGGTTGAATAAGGAGAAGGTAACAGTCCGCTGTCTATCAGGTGCCAGAATTCGACACAACACGCACACTCAGGTCACTCCACAACAAGTACAAGTATGACTCTGTCATTGTCCATGTGGGTGTGAATGACCTGAGATGCATCTCCCTGGACTACATGAAAAGTGACATGGTGGAGCTTTTGGATTATGTGGCTCAGACAGGTATGACACTAGCCTTGAGCAGTATCCTACCATCACCCAGAATACCACATTACAAACAAAAAATGATTGACTTCAACAATTAGTTTCTGGTGTCATTCTATGGGAATCCAATATCTATCTGCTTGGGATGACGTGATTGACAGACCTCGATGCTTTGCCAGAGATGGCCTGCATCTGTCACCCCTGGTTTTCTGGGTACTGGCTAAGGCTCTTGCCACCACTATAGTGCCTTTTTTAGGCGGTGTTCCAGAGACCAAATTACCACCGTAGCAGTTATAAATAAATGTAGTCTGAAAGTCATGCTGCTCAGTGCTAGAGGTCTAAATCTCAAGATTCACTTGATTGAAGCACTCCTCAAAATGGAGAACATCGACATTTGTGCTGTAATGGAGACCTGGTCTAAAGCGGCAGAAAGCACCCCTGCGCTACCAAGCTATAACTCATTCCACACCTTTCGGCCCCGAAACATGGACCGAAGCTCCCGAGTCAGTGGTGTTTCTATGTTCATAAAGGATATGCACAGCTCCTGACTAGTAGCCCAGCATAACGCATCTGAGATACTTCATGTTCAAATAACATTGGGTAAGATGGTGATCCAGGTCATAGCCTGCTATAGGTCCCCAACCACGTCCCTAGACTCTCACTTCACGATTTTCGTATTTCACTGTTGCAGTCATTACATTTGGGTTATTTGCCTGCAGGAAGTCCTCAGCCGGCCTGAATACCAGTTTGTTGGATTCTTGCGTCAGATGCTGTCTCTTCTTCCATGAAGTCAGGTTGTCAGGGGTATAAAACATGCAGCCGGCGACATTACATCAGTCTTTCTTGCCGTGCGGTGCCCGAAGCAGAAGCATTTCACAAGTGCCGGTTGGCCAACTCCTGAAATTTTTGTTTTAGAGTTTCAGAACCGAAGTCTTCAAAAAAGCTAAGTACCCCATTGGGGATCCTTTTTCTTGCTCTTAACCGATGTCAATAAAAACTAGAATGAACGGCAGATGCAGGGTGGTATCCAACGAGACGGAGCCCGAATAATGAAAAAATTCTTTACTCAATCCATTGATCAAAATGAAGTACAAATACACATAAAGTCACAGTTTAAAATGATAAAACAACAAGTTAAGCGCTTTCGTCAATACTCAGACTTCTTCAGAACAGTGAATTGCTGGCTGATAACTCCTTAAATACACACATAGTCAATTAGTAAAATATTACCCCACATCATTTCCTTTCAATTAAGAAACATCACAGGAAGTGTAAGGTAGTAGTGAATACTCCCCCTATTTGCAAGTACACAAAAAGTCAGCTAACCAAATGTTGAATCAATAGTGTCACATGTAAAGAATGTTATAAGGCAAAAAATACCAATGACAATATAAATAAATCATAACATAAATAACTGTTTAAGTTTCAAAAGTGGTGCTATAGGTGGTGCTATAGAAATTCTGTCATTAAGACCTGGAGGGGAGTATGCATTCAGTCTGATCTGCCACTTTAACTCAATGTACTCCAAATATTCCTCAACAGGTCCGCCCCTTTGTCCCAAATCAACTTGTTCAAGAATAAAAAAACTAAAACTGTGATTACTTTGGTCATTAATATGCCTAAATAAAGCATTCTTCATATTTTTCTGCTTGATATCATATAAATGTTGGTAGACTCTAAGTCTAAAAGCATTTTTTGTTTTCCCCACATAATAACCTTGGCAGTTTTTACATACTGCAATATAAACAACCCCCTTAGTATAGCAAAACATTTTCTTTTTATTAGTAATGGATCCAAAATTCTTAAGTTTAAATTTGTCCGTATCCATCATGAAAGGGCACTGGGGACATCTACCACATTTATACGTGCCACCTCTAGTGAGATTAGGTTTGCTTTTTTCAAGTAGTCCTTTTATTGATGTACTCTTTTTATAAACTATAGTGGGTCTATTACCTATCTTGTCCAAGACCCCAGTATAATTATCAAAAACCTTCCAATATTTATGTATTATGTATTTGATTTCTTCAAAATCTGCAGAATATGTGAGTGTCAGTGCATGTGTAAAAATAGTATTATTGTGCCTCACATTGTTGTGGTCATCCCTATTGCCCAATAGGGCTCTAAAGTGTCCACTGGTCCTCTTATTTAGAACTTCCTCTTCTCTGAAACATATTGGACAGATTGTCACATTCCTTGGTAAAGTCATAAAAGTCAGACACCATACTGGCCATTCTAGCACATTGGCCCTTGACCAGGGCCTTCTTCTGGTGCAAAGGATGTGCACTAGTAAAATGTAATAATGTGTTAGAGTAGGTTGGTTTCCTATATAGTTGGGAAATAAAACAATTGTTCACATAATCTTTCTTTATGGTGATGTCCAAATAATGAATATAATCTAGATCCTTGACCATAGTAAATCTCAAAAAACTGGTGGTACTGTTCATGTACGAAAAGAACCTATTCAAATCTTGTCCTGATTGATTCCAAAACAGGACAATGTCATCAAGGTATCACCCATACAATACCCATGAAGTCCTGAATTCGGAGCCTCGTGAAGCGGACTACTATAATTAAGGACTCATGAGACTTCCTTGGTAAAGTCAATCAGAATATGTATGACAGTAACCTCATCCTGGTGACTATTGACATTTGTGACCTGTTTTTAGTTATACCACATGATATAGGTCTGGACTGGTTCTGTGAGTTTCTATGCAGTAATTCGTCATTGAATTATGACACCATCTTGACCATCCGTACTTGTATGGAGATGGTTTTGGAAAATAATTTCATTACATTTGAAGGACATTTATTTAAACAAAGGCTTGGAGTTGCCATGGGTGCATGTTGTGCACCAATCTTCGCCAACATTCTCTTAGCACATTGGGAAGATAAATACATTTTTAACTCCGAATTCAGGACTTCATGGGTATTGTATGGGCGATACCTTGATGATATTGTCCTGTTTTGGAATCAATCCGAACAAGATTTGAATAGGTTCTTTTCATACATGAACAGTACCACCAGTTTTTTGAGATTTACTATGGTCAAGGATCTAGATTATATTCATTATTTGGACATCACCATAAAGAAAGATTATGTGAACAATTGTTTTATTTCCCAACTATATAGGAAACCAACCTACTCTAACACATTATTACATTTTACTAGTGCACATCCTTTGCACCAGAAGAAGGCCCTGGTCAAGGGCCAATGTGCTAGAATGGCCAGTATGGTGTCTGACTTTTATGACTTTACCAAGGAATGTGACAATCTGTCCAATATGTTTCAGAGAAGAGGTTATCCAGAGCGTTTTCTATCAAACATCATTCAGGAAGTTATAAATAAGAGGACCAGTGGACACTTTAGAGCCCTATTGGGCAATAGGGATGACCACAACAATGTGAGGCACAATAATACTATTTTTACACATGCACTGACACTCACATATTCTGCAGATTTTGAAGAAATCAAATACATAATACATAAATATTGGAAGGTTTTTGATAATGATATTGGGGTCTTGGACAAGATAGGTAACAGACCCACTATAGTATATAAAAAGAGTACATCAATAAAAGGACTACTTGAAAAAGGCAAACCTAATCTCACTAGAGGTGGCACGTATAAATGTGGTAGATGTCCCCAGTGCCCTTTCATGATGGATACGGACAAATTTAAACTTAAGAATTTTGGATCCATTACTAATAAAAAGAAAATGTTATGTTTATATTGCAGTATGTAAAAACTGCCAAGGTTATTATGTGGGGAAAACAAAAAATGCTTTTAGACTTAGTCTACCAACATTTATATGATATCAAGTAGAAAAATATGAAGAATGCTTTATTTAGGCATATTAATGACCAAAGTAATCACAGTTTTAATTCTTTTATTCTTGAACAAGTTGCTTTGGGACAAAGGGGCGGACCTGTTGAGGAATATTTGGAGTACATTGAGTTAAAGTGGCAGATCAGACTGAGTGCATACTCCCCTCCAGGTCTTAATGATAGAATTTCTATAGCACCACTTTTGAAACTTAAATAGTTATTTATGTTATGATTCATTTATATTGTCATTGGTATTTTTTTCCTTATAACATTCTTTACATGTGACACTACTGATTCAACATTTGGTTAGCTGACTTTTTGTGTACTTGCAAATAGGGGGAGTATTCACTACTACCTTACACTTCCTGTGATGTTTCTTAATTGAAAGGAAATGATGTGGGGTAATATTTTACTAATTGAGTATGTGTGTATTTAAGGAGTTATCAGCCAGCAATTCACTGTTCTGAAGAAGTCTTGAGTATTGACGAAAGCGCTTAACTTTTTGTTTTATCATTTTAAACTGTGACTTTATGTGTATTTGTACTTCATTTTGATCATTGGATTGAGTAAAGAATTTTTTCATTATTCGGGCTCCGTCTCGTTGGATACCACCCTGCATCTGCTGTTCATTCTAGTTTTTATTCTGCTTACTGAGTTTGTCGATGTCAATAAAAGTTAACAATTATTTTACCTGTGGAAAGCAAATACCTCAAAGTTTTTCATTCATACTGCATTCCTTGCTTAGGCCCAGACCATGATGTCCCTTGCTGTCGGTTTTGTGCCTTATTCAACCCCCGAACTGTTCGTCATCTGTCTATTTTGCAGCAAATTATTTTGGTACTCTATATAACTATCCAGAAATGGCTTCGGTAAGCCGTCCGACTACTGATAGTCCGAAAAATGTAAGGATAAAGACAGAGACAGACCAAATAGGTCCAAAACTGTAGACAACGCTTCCGTTAAGTTAGTCACCAGTTCACCGGTACTCAGCGATGCGCTTTCGCAGCCCCTGATACCCGCTACTTCAGATTCGCAAGCCTTTACTGAGACCCATTCGGAGTCCAGTATGCCGCGAGATGCTTCAACTATGGAACCTGCGGATGTCTCTACCTTGGATGGGTCCTGAGCTGCTGTGCAGTCACCTGCTTCTGAAGGTGTATTCAGGCCTACAGATTTGCATTTTAAACTGACGCCATCTTTTTCATCCAGGCCTAAAACTCGACCCACGCCTAGAAAACAGACGTCCAAACCGCATGGTCAGGCCCATATGCCTAAAAAACAAATGCTTAGAATGGCTGAATACCTTATTACTTTAATTAGGGGAAGCCATCATTCCCCCTCTGAGACCTAGAACATTCTTCTGATCAGGATTCTGATATTTCTATTTCTTCTTATTACTAGGATTTGCCCTTGTCTACCTATGAGGATTCTGATGTAGAGGATTCCATTCCCTCTGCTTCCCCTCCAGAAGATTTTTCTTTTAGTGAAACCTTGCACACTCGTAGGGAGCATTTCTGCTGGGAAAGCCATGATTACTCTGACTCCAAAAAGAGGCTTAGGGAATTCTTACTCCTTCCTCAACACAGGCCTTTAGCCATCCTCCCTGTTCTGGACATTGTAGATGATGCCTTCTTGGAATCTAGCCTGTCCCCAGACAGTTTACCTCCAGCTCCCAGAAAACCTGACAGGTATTACAGAGTACCTGACTCACAAGTTCCTCTTCAAGAATCCTACTGCGGATCCAGAGACCATTTCGCAAGGACCAAAGGGCATTAAGGCTACTGCTGCCAAAAATCTTACCCCTTCTGATAGAGATTCTAGAGCCTTGGACAGATGGGGTAAGAAGGTATACACTTCTGCTACTTTGACTGTTAGGGCTTTAAATTGCCAGTTTCATATGTTAAAGTACCAGCAGCATATAATGGGACTACTTAAACAGAAAATGATGTTGATTCCTGACCTGTGCTGAACACAAAGAATTACATGATTTAATGCATTCTGCTGAACAAGTTGGCAAACATACTTTGCAATGTGGTTTTGACTCTTTAGAAGCATCTTGCAAGGCTGCTGTCACTGGGTCTGTACTTAGAAGGCATGCTTGGCTTAAGGAACAAAACATGCCAGATCATGTTAAAACTACATTACTGGATGCTCCCTTAAACCAAGACCGCCTGTTTGGCAACAAAGCAGAAGTCCTCAAAAAGATGGAAGAAAAAGCTAAATCTATGCAAACTGTTAAAGATTTCCTGCAAGTACAGCCTCCCAGATTTAGTAGGCATTGGCCTTCAAAGAATTGGTCCTTTCCAGTCTTTTCCAGAACTTCTCAGTCCAAACCCAGGAACAGCAGACTGCGTAGGTTACAGTCTCAAGCTATGCACAGGCCTAAGCAGTGGAGGGCTCCCACTTCCAAAGCAGGCAGTAGTAAGACACACCCCTACGGAAAAATGTCACAATGACTTCGCCTTAACCCTTCCAAGCCCTGCTCCAACTGCCTGCTCCCTTAGGAGGAAAGCTTGCCCTGCATGCAAAAAACTGGGAATTCATTATCCAGGACAAATGGGTTTTAAGTATAGTTTTCCAAGGATAGAGATTCCACTTCCACACCCTACCAACCCCAAATGGTTGGCCAGACCTACCCCCAAATCAGTGGGCAGAGGCTCAACAGGCAGGTTCTGTCTCTTCTGAGTATCAGGGCTATTCAGCCTGTCCCAGCAGAAGAAAGGGGACAAGGTTTTTATTCAAGACTTTTCCTCAGACCCAGAAAATTCAGCTCCTGGTGTCCTATCCTGGACCTCTCTATTCTAAACACCTTTTTGGTAATCCCAAAATTCAGAATGCTAACACTTCAACAGCTGCTTCCTATGCTAGGCAACCTTAGACTTAAAGGAAGCTTACCTGCACATTCCAGTAAGGGAATCTTGCAGGAAATACCTACGCTTCAGGGCAGGCTTCATGCACTATCAGTTCTCTGCACTTCCCTTTGGCTGATCTACTGCGCCCGGGTATTCACAAAGTATCTAGCTCCAGCCATTGCATTTTGAAGGCAGAGAAATATTCAAATATACCCATACCTGGACGATTGTCTGATTCAGGCAGAAAGCCAGGATTTGCTATTAAAATATCTGGCATTCGTAAAGAAACTACCTCACTGGGATACACCATAAATGAAAAGAAATCTCACCTAGTACCCTGCCAACAGATTGTATTCCTGGGAGCAAGCTTGAACACAACTTCCCAGATAGCTTACCTCACTCAAGAGAAACCAGTTTATTTGACAACCTACTTCAAACTGCTGACCACAAAGACCCAGCTATCTGCAAGGAAAATTTTGCAAGCCCTGGGGTTCATGGCCTCTTGCATTCTACTAATTCCATATGCAAGACTGCATATGAGGAAACTACAGTGGTATCTAAAAAGCCTATGGTATCAACATTCTCAGGACCTGGAGTCAATGATTCCTATCATTCCTTGTATAAAGACAGAGTTTCTTTGTGGACAGAGGCCTGCTACCACAACAAGGGGCTCCCTTTCACTCTACCCCCTGCCGCCCAAACCCTAACAGACACATCAGACTATGCATGGGGGGCTCACTTGGCAGGGCAGTGCATTCAGGGCAAATGGAACCAGAGTCAGATGCACCTGCATGTCAACCAAAAAGAAATGTTAGCTGTACAGAATTCCCTGACATCCGTCAAAGACCACATCCTTCCAGGACAATTATTGGTAAAGACAACACCACAGTTATGTGGTACATAAGCAGGGGTGAACCCACTCGTACCCTCTCTGCAGACTAGCCATGGCTCTGTGGAACACAGCCTTGCGCTACCAAGTGCACCTACAAGCTCAATTCCTGCCAGGCAAGCTAAATTCACTGGCTGACAACCTATGCAGAAATCTCATGGACCCACACGAATGAAAACTGGAACCAAAAATATTCAACGTCTTGAGGAACAAATGGGGGACTCCAGAGATAGACCTGTTTGCCTCCGCTCAGAACTACCAATTGGACAAATTCTGCACAAGGACGTCCCACTGTCAAGCTTGGAATGTGGATGCCCTGTCCTTTACCTGGGAAAGCCTCTTGGTTTATGCCTTTCCCTCCCTGCCTCTCCTCTCAAAGGTTCTACTAAAGATCAAACAGGACAAGCCAAGGACAATACTGATTGCACCAGACTGGCCTCGCCAGCACTGGTACCCTCTCTTGCGCAGTATGATACTGCTGAAGTCATGGCACCTACCTCAGACACCTTCCCTGCTGTCCCAGCAGGCGGGCCAGATTCTGCACACTCAGCTTCAATCCCTGAACCTTGCAGCTTGGCTAATTCCTTGAGCTCTCCAATAGCATCCCTCAGTAAGCAGGTTCTAGATGTCATTCTGGAAGCAAGGAGGCCTAGTACTAGAAATTCCTATGCTGAAAAGTGGAAAAGATACTGCTCCTGGATCCAGACTCAGGGGATGGGCACTACGGTGCCCAACTTGCCTCATATTCTTCAGTACTTAACAGAAATGCTCCACAAGGGCCTATCCTTCTCGTCAATTAAAATTCATGCCTCTGCCATTTCAGCACTTTATAATACTAATCCACCCCTCTTCTCTCACCCCTTGCTAAAGCAATTCCTCAGAGGGGCTAAAAATTGAAGGACCCCCCCCCCCCAGGCGAGCCCCTACTCCAGCCTTGGACCTTAACTTTGTATCGGAAAAACTCACTCTCCCTCCTTGAACCAGCTGCAACTGCAGAGTTGAAATTCCTTTCTTGGAAAACAGCCTTCCTTTTAGCCATCACTTCAGCAAGAAGAGTGTCTGAATTACAGGCCCTCATGGCAGTGGAGCCCTTCATTATCTTCCATGCAGACAGGGTTCCCCTCAGGACCAATCCTTCATTTAATGCCCAAGGTGGTGTCTATTGTGGCCCTAAATCAGTCCATTCATTTGCCTACCTTTTTCCCGAATCCACAACCAAAGGAGAATAAATACTGCACTCTTTAGACGTGCACAGACAACTTAGATTTTATGTAGACAGGACTAAGCCTCTCAGAAAATCTGAACAGCTGCTAAGCTGGCTTTGCTGCAGGGGCAGAGGGGTAAGGCCATTCCAAAGCAAACCATTGCTAAATAGATAGCCCATTGCATTCATTTCTGCTATAAGCACCATGGAAAACCTACCCCACATGGAGATAGGATCACATTTCACCAGGGCTGCATTTACTTCTGCAGCCTTTCTCAGAGGTGTCCTACCAGGGACATCCTAGAAGCTGCTACCTGGAGCTCTGTACATACCTTCACCAAGCATTACCACATGCCTTTTTTTTTCTAAATCCAGAGCTGGTTTTGCCACTGCAGTCTTGCAAGGCTTAATAGCTGGCCCTAATGCTCTCTAACGTCCTCCTCCCTTCCTTAGCTTTGGGAATCAACCCAAATGAAATGACTGCAACAGTGAAACATGAAGAACATAGTGCAGTTGTGTACACTTACCATAAATGTAGATGTTCAAGTGTATTCACTGTTGCAGTCCTGGTTACCCTCCCTCCAGCCCCCTGACTTCTGTTGGCTCTACCTTTCCTTCTTGTTTTAAGCTTTCAGGTGTATTTGCTTTTTAATGGAGGTGTAACATAACATATAATTGCTTCCCATTGTGGGGGCACCCGACATCTGGGGCAAGAAAAACTGATGTAATGGCATCGGCTGCATGTTTTATACCCCTGACGGCCTGACGTCATGGAAGAAGAGACAGCATCCGATGCAGGAATCCAAGATTCTGGTATTCAGGCCAGCTGAGGGCTACCTGCAGGCAGATAACCCAAATGTAATGACTTCAACAGTGAATACACTCAGAACATCTACATTTATGGTAAGTGTACACAACTGTACTTTCCTAAGCACGCTGGAATCTGTCGAAGTCCAACCCAACACTCTCTTACTAGGAGACTTCAACTACCCTTCCATCAACTGGGAAAACTACTCAAGCACCAATACACTAGCCCAAAGCTTCCTGGAATTCATCAATTCCAATACCCTGGACCAGCTCATTCTGACCCCCACTAGAGGAAGCAACGTCCTTGACCTGGTTATTACTAACATGGGCAACCATTGCTCTACACCAGTACTCAGTCCCTCCCTGGTCAGATCCGACCATAAACTACTCACTATGGAACACCCCCCCCCCCCCCCCAAAAGGTAACCATCTTGAAAAACGTCTCCAAAGCTGACTTTGGACTCCTAAAAACAGAGGTGGCTAACTTCATGGCACCCATGCCAATGGAAAGTAGCTGGATGACTGCCGAATCACACACCAGTGCACTGCACAAACATGTACATAAATGCGTGGAACTAGCCATACCCAACAGAACCAAGACGCTGTCCTCCAAAAGAAAGGAAGCCAATGTGGTGGTCCCCTGCCAATAATAAACTCTACAACAGAAGGAAGAAACTGTTGCAGAAAAAGGTGAAGTCCCAGGACTGGAAAAATTCCCTTATTAGCTTCAACAAAAAGATGAGACCCCTCATCAAATCCTCTAAAGCCAGCTATGAAGACAGAATTGCAGCAGACACTAAAAACAATCACAAAGCCTTCTATAGCTATATCAAGAACCTCCAAGGCAATACCCAGATTTGCTCTGAGTTTACTGCACGATGGTACCTCCTATACTGAGCCAACAGATATTGCCAGCATACTGTCTGACCGATTCAGTGCCAACTACCCCCCCCCCCCAAGGACCAATCACAATACCGGAAGAATGTCGGGCACCCAGCATTACTGCAGCACAGGTTAAAGCTGCATTGTCCAAGGTCAAGAATACACCTTCCATGGGACCTGATAATATCCCTGGCTGTGTTCTGCACGAACTACAAAGCGAACTAGCACCACATCTGTGTGCCTTGTTCAGTCACAGCCTCACCCCAGGCTTTGTCCCTATCGAATGTCATACTGCTACAGTCATCCCTCTCCATAAAGGGGGAGCGACTACAGACCATGGGAATTATCGGCCCATTAACCTGACGAGTCTGATGTGTAAAGCTATGGAGCGCATCATCATGGACCTGATTAACAAAGATGTAGGAAATCTCCAAACTCTAGACTCCATGCAATTTGGCTTTGTGAAAGGGAGATCATGCCTCCTCAACCTAGTTGACGTCTTTGAATCAGTCACCAGGGCTGTGGATGAAGATAAGGCAGTGCATACAGCCTACCTCGATCTGGCCAAGGCCTTTTATACCATTCCTCACTCAGGAGTTGTTGATGCCTAGTTTGATGACTTTATCACTATCTGTATCACTAGGTGGGTTGCAAACTGGCTCACAGAACACACAGTATGAAAGTACCAAACTCCAAGTCAGACTGCTGACCAGTCACGAGTGGAGTTCCACAGGGGTCAGTCCTGGGTCCTCTTCTGTTCAGCATCTACTTCTCAGAAGTCCAGGCCAACACAGAGGGACTCTGGCTGACCAAGTTCGTAGATGACTGCAAGCTGAGAGCCATTGTTAACTCCCCAAGTGATGCAGACATCCTACAGAAAGGCCTCACTGAGACCAATGACTGGTTTTGAAACCATGGCCTTAAGCTTAACACCAAAAAATGCTTCATCATCCCCTTTGGAAAAAACTCAATTCCCACTAATTACCAAATCGATGGGCACCCACTGAACACTAAAGGCGTTATAAGAGATGACCACCACATTGTCACTGTGGTCAGAAAGTCCTTCTATGTAGCACATGTCATTACTAAGGGTTTTGCATCCAGGAAGAAAGAAGACATAGTCTCTCTCTCTACTCTTCCCTCATTAGACCAATCATTGAGTATAGTACCCCATTTGGCATGTACCTCACTAGACACCTGCAACAGCTGGAGAGGCCACAGAAAGGATCCTAGGCATTAAAGTCATGTCCTACACGGACAGACTCAAAAGACTCCAGCTATTCTCTGTCTCATATCGTCTACTTAGAGGTGATCTCTGCTTGACTTACAAAGCCATGTCTGACCCAGCTCTGTTAGAAATGCTACCTCTAAAGAAATCCCAATCCTTTTGCATCACATGCTCCAGAGACCTCAACGTCATTACCACAATCAACAGAACATGATGGAGGGTCAGGTTCCTCACCTAGAGACTGCCCATGCTCTGGAATAGACTTCCCATACATGTCAAGCAGAGCACCTCACTGCCCCTCTTCAAAAAAATCTTGATGAGTGGATGGGTAATAGAAAGTTCACCCTGGGGATCACTCCAGTGGCTCTACTTGATAGAGGCACTGGAAACTAACGTCAGGCGGCACAATGCCAGGGCACTTCTATGGACTAGGCTTGTAAAGCCTCCAAGGACTTTAGCCTAGTACACACCTATGAACATACAAAAGTAATCTCAAAAGGACTCATCCCATCTGCCTTCGGAGAAGCTTTATCATCTGGGAATAAAGCAAAGACGGATATTTCTTCTGCTGCTTTTTTGTCCTCTGTTGACAAAACAAAGAAGAGTAGCCAATCTGTTCTGACTTCTCCGTTGGCTCCAAAGACCAAAAACAGGTCCCTCAGAACCGAAGGCCTCTTCTCCTGACATTCCGGTGCTGACAACATCAGTTTCGGTACCGACCACCACTTCAAGCCCTTCTACTTTGAAGTCTTTGATTCATGAATTGTTCTCAGCATCTCCAAAAAAGATTTATATACCTAGAGCTACATATTCTCCTTTCTAGAAGCTTTTGTAGGGGAATTGAGTGAAGTTTTTCTGCAGAGGCTTAAGTCTCCGTCCACCCTTTTTTGGTCCACTCAACCAAAAGCCTTTCAGAGCTTGATGTGGAGAGGCTGGTGAACAAGAATTTGTGGGCTAAGAGGCCTTGTAGGCTCATCTTTGGTACCCTTCTGGTGTTGGTACTGACACATCCTTCACTCCATTGACTACTCCTTCTCTAACCTCCTTGGAGGTTTTAGAGTCCTCTGTTCTGGTTTCCCCGGCGCCAACTTTGTTGGCCCCTGAGTTGCTGGCTTCTGCAGAGCCAACAGTTACCATGAATGCTTCGATTGTTTCCGATCAAGAGACCTCCCAGAGCCATGGCTTCCCTGTCGGTAACTGGGAGCTGGTCTCAACTTCAGGTTTTTCTGAGCTGTCCCTGTACCTTGGAGCTTCTGCTCGAGTGAGCTCTGCTCCAACTTCGGTCTCAAGGGTTGGTTCTTTGGAGCGGGTGGTGACCCCAGTCCCGAGGCAGACTCTCAGTTCTCGGCTTCCTTCCTTCTTCAGGGAGACCAGCCTTCAAGGCTATATAGAGGGACTCTTTCTCTAGCAGAGATGCTGTTGGCACCTCCCACATCGGAGCATAAGCCCCCCTCTAGCTCTACTGGGACAGGTGGGTGCCGAAGCCTCAGGTCTCTCAGCCACAAATACTGTCATCCTCTGATACCTCCCTGGGTTATCCAACTGAGGAGGTCCCTCACAAAAAGAATCCGGAATCAGTCATCGAAGACACAGAATTCGATTGTGGGGGGGGGGGTCCCACTGGTCACCTCCTGAGTATGTCTTCTTTGGAGACATCTTGGAAGTTCTGAAGCAGAGGGGTGGCTGGACACCCAAAACCTTTCCTCTGAGGAGTCTTTACCTGCAGGTATTCGGCACCCTCCCATCTACCTCTCTGGTGACTCCATCTGCTGATGATCTCATTCAGTTGATTCTGGGCATGGAACGCCCCCCACTCTGTTGAGCCCCTCCCCAAGAGACTGTACAAAATTCTTTCTTTCCACACCCGGAGATGAACAATTTTGGGCTAATGGTCCTGCAGTTGATGCTATGGTCGTAGCGGCCTCCATAAAAAAGGATCTAGCTGAGGAATGTTCCTATGTTCATCCACCCAACAGTGAGTCCTGAGCTATGGACAGATTTGGGAAGCGAGTCTATGCTTCTTCGACGTTCGCTGTAAGGTCCTTGAACTCCTTGGCACACTACACCAGACTCCAAAGAGATCTGATCAAGGAGCTGTCAGACACCCTTGTGAGAGCTGTAGCTGAGAAGAGTCCAAGAGAAAGTGGCTTCTCAGTTAGCCACCCTGGAATCTGTGCCAAACTCGGCCATGAGGCTGATAAGCCTATACAGCCAAAGGGGCAACTAGAGCAGTGGGTACAGGCGTAGCCATTTGGAGACACGCCTGGATGCGCCTTTGCAGAAGCTTTCAAGTCTTCTTTCGTCAGTGCTCCCTTTGACAGAACATTTTTGTTTGTTCCCAAAGTGAAAGAAACCTTGCCAGGTGTGAGAAAGATGGTAAGACCCTTTGTGCTGTGGGCGTACGTTTGTACGTTTTTCCACCCACCCCCCAAAGGTCCTTTTCTAGGAACCAGAGGAGCGAGGGAAAATGTGGTTCAAAAAATCCAGGGGCCTTTCCAGGACACACGTGGAGGGAGTTCCCCCAGGAGCAGAGGTGGGAACCAAAATGGAAAATGCTGCCCTCATAGCAGAGGTGGTCCGCAAAACCAGGGCTTCAGGGATTATTTTCCAGGCAAGCCCTTCCAGCACTCTTGAATGGATGCCCAATTGTCTTCCTCTGGAGGCAGTCAGGGGATGCTTATCCTTGCACCTAATTGACTGGCTAAATATAACAGATTCCTGGGTGCAACGGATCATATCCACAGGCGATATCATTCCATTTTCTCAACCTCCCCCTGTTGACAAGAAAATCCCCGATGTTCCACACAGTCAGAGGGGTTCAGCAGTACAGGAAATTCAAAAACTGCTGGACAAGAGAGTCATACAGCAAGTCCCACTAGACCAAGGAGTATACAGAATTTACTCAAGATTCTTTTTAGTGCCAAAAAAGACAGGAGACTGGAGACCTATATTGGATTTTCAGTGTGTTGAACAAGTCACTTTGACAAAGCAAGTTCCAGATGATCATGGTACAGTCTAGCCTTCCGTTCCTGAAGAAGGATGATTGGATGTGCTCTGTAGACCTTCAAGATGCATATAAAATGGACAAGCTGTCCAGAAGGCTCCTCTGCTTCTGGCTGGGAGACGGTCATTACCAATTCAGAGCACTGCCCTTTGAACTCACCACAGCCCCCAGGATGTTCACCAAATACATGGCAGTAGTAGCAGCTCACCAGCTCACTTGAGACTACAAAGATCCCGTGTGTTTCTGTTCTTGGACGACTGACTCATAACCACTTTGACCAAGCATCAGTTGATATAGTCATGGACTGCACCCTCAAAATCTGTACCAATATACAAATAACAATAAATCTAGAAAAGTCACATTTAACCCCAACACAAATGTTGGAATTTATAGGAGCAGTATTGGATACTCAAGACATTGATAGCATACCTTCCTCCAGAGAGTCATCAAAGACTTATGAATCAGGTGCAACATTTACTCCACAGAAAGAAGGTTCCGGCACATTTGGTCCTACAAGCCCTAGGTTCTTTGGCAGCTTCTATAACTTTAGTGCCACTGTCCAGATTACAAATGAGAATTCTGCAATTGTTGCTAGCCTCCCAATGGTCTTTCCTTCCTCACCTGTTGTCAAATCAAGTCTAATCTCCAGTCATTGCAAAACAGATCTTCTGTGGTGGATACAGTCTGACCAAGTCTTTGAAGGTCGCTCATTTGTTTTTTCAGAATCCACAGCCAAAGTGACCACAGACACTTCCCAGATTGGGTGGAGGGGGGCATTATCTAGGCAAAACAATCCAACGCACTTGGTCCCCATCAGAGGCCAACTTGCACATCAATGTCCTGGAGATAAGAGCTGTGTTTTTCGTGTTGCAGGCATTTTAAACAGCGCTTCCTCAGGGGACTATTGGCAATTCAAACAGACACTGTGTCAGTCATTTGGTACATCAACAAACAGGGAGGAACCAAATCTTACCCCCCTTTGTCAAGAAGCCCTCAGAGTGTGGCAATGGGCGATCATTTCCAGCCACTTTCTAATAGCAGTGCACATTCCAGGAAGTTCTGGTGTGATTGCGGACAAGCTGAGCAGATGCATCTTTCATTCTCATGAGTGGTCTCTCAGTCAAAAAGCGGCAGATGATTTTCTGCCTTTGGGGTCCCCTAAACAGCAAGTGCAGCAATTACTTTGCCCTGATTTCCTCCTCCGGGAAACTCACCAAGAGACACTCTTCTTCATGATTGGCTCCCCCAGTCTCCTATATGCTTTCCCACTGATACCTCTAATTCCCAAATTTCTACAGAAACCACTCGGGTTGAAGAGCAAAGTGATCCTCATTGCTCCTTTTTGGCCTCAACAAGTCTGGTTCCCCTTTCTTTGGCCTTGTCTGATTCGAGAACCGTGGATCCTGGACTCGGAGCCAAGTTTTCTATCCCTTCCATATGGTCTTGTTCACTCAAACATTTTGAGCTTCACGCTGACTGCATGGTTCCTCCAGTTCTACTAATTGCCAGGCATCCAAATATTTCCTCCCCAATACTTCATATTCTCTTATCAGCTCACAAGCCTTCCAATAGAAAGCTGTATAACTGTCATTTTCTTTTTACCTATGTTCTATATCTTCTTTTACCTGGAGTGTATTATTAATTTCATGTTATATTACTATGCTCAGCATACATGATGTAACCTGTTTTGTGCATTATGCTGGATGCACTGTATTTGTATAACGTGATGCTGGCGTTTTTCTCCCTGGGCCTCTGCTGAAAATGGACCTGGTCCAGTCGGAATTTTCCATTTAACAAATGTAAAATAAAATAAATAAATTTGGGCCATGGAAAGGAAAACAGATCTTTTCTCAGCTTCGATAGAATATGCTGTGGATTTGTTAGCCACTCTGTTTAATGATGGAGCTTCTTCTACTGTTAGAATTCAATTAGTTGCTATTTGATATTTTCATAATGGCTTGGATGAGTGTTCCTTAGCCTCTCATAGACTTTGTAAATTGTTCCTAAGAGGCACTCTTTTGTTAAAGCCCCTGTACGCAGACCCAATCCCAACTTGGGATTTGAACTTGGTTCTACAGACACTGATTCATACCCCTTTTGAACCTGCTGCGGAATGTGATCTGAAATATTTATCTTGGAAGACACCATTTTTGGTAGCCATTACCTCTGCCAGAAGGATTTCAGAGATCCAAGCTTTATCATCAGGACCTCCTTGCATTATTTTTCAAAAGGATACTGTGAACAACCCCTTTTCACCTAAGGTTGCATCACAATTAACCAAGCAATCAATTTGCCAGCTTTCTTCCCTAATTATTCTAACAAAAGGGAGTATGCCTTGCATCTATTAGATGTGCACAGACAATTGCATTCCTATCTTCATAGGACAAAAAGCAGAAGACAGTCTAGCTAATTGTTTGTAAATAAGGATGCCTTGCTTCTACACCTGGTTCCCACAGTTCTTACCTCCCATGTGAGCACATGGTCTGTAGCATACACTCTTGCTCTAATTTCCATCAGTCTTAAGTGAAAATAAGGTACACATTGTCCATGGGGTGAATAAAATCCTGCTCTCTCAGAAGTTAATTTACACTCCAGACATTTGTGGGCATTTGTTTGCTGGCATCCCTGATTCCATGGCATGTTGGACCTCTGAGTGTTATGCTGTCATATTGTTTGTGTGAGGTGTATTCTGTTACCATTTACTGCTGAATAACTGTGGGAGGATTTTGATTTATATATTTTTTCTAATTAGCTTTTTATGTTGTATAGTTTTCTCTTTGATTGTGATGTTTGCTGTCAAGTGGTTGAGCTGACTATAGTATAAATATTTCCTGAGAAATTGTATACCTTGAGTTTCACCTGTTGTGAATTTGTTGGCATGTGTCTTAGGGTTGTAGGTTGGCATTTCAAATCATTTGTGTCCTGAGTTTCATGGTTAACTTAAGGACTTGTAGGGGGTGTTAGGATACTTTTCTTATTGATTGCCTGTGTCTGTAAGGGATATGGGGGGCCAGACTGGGGGTCAGTTTACAGTTTTACATCCAGTTGTGAAGGTTTCATTTGAATAGGGTCAGGGATGAAGTCTGTTTTGAATGAATGGGGAGCCTATTCCACATTGCGGGGGTCCTTTTGAACATGTATCTTTCTCTCCAGTATGTTCTGTTTGCATCTGTATCACGTTATCCGAAGTTTACTTAATTGAATCAATAAAGGTCAAACTTATTGATCGATTATTTCAAAAAGGGTAATTGTCACACTAGTAAAATAGTATACTTGGCCAAGTGTAATTCCTGCCTGGGGTTTTATGTTGGGAAAACTGAGAGGGCTCTCAGGTCCAGGATATATGAACATTTATATGATATTAAGAATTCAAAAGAAACTAATACCTTATTTAGGCATAGTAAAATATGTGTCAATTTTTCTGGATTCAAGTTTGGGATACTGGACATAATAGAAATAAACCCCAGGGGTGGTAATTGGAAAAACACTTTAAACAAAAGGGAATTGATGTGGCAGCTTCATTTGGCAGCTAATCTGTGTCCAGGATTAAATGATTTTATATCTGTCTTGCCTGCTTTAAAAGAAAGAGCAGCAAGGGCTTGATTTTAAAATGTGACTTTCTCATAGAAATGTTTTTCTTGGATTGTATAGTTTTTATAGTATATGCTTTTAGGGTATTAATTTATTCAAGGGATTTTTGATTTGTTTGGGATTTTAACCTATCCTGTGTTACTGTAACATATTTAAATCCACATGACTGTTTGTATATTGTTCTGATGAAGTCAGTTTTACTTTGATGAAAGCGCTTAACCTGGAAATACATTTTGTGTCTATTAGTCCTGCTCGTGAACTTTTGGTTTTTAGTTTCTTATTTTCACCAGTTCGCTACACTTTTTTTGGTTTAGTTTTGTAGCCTTGGACTGGTGGACTCTCTAGATTCTATAGGTCTGCTTGCAGATGTTGGATTTGGGCAGTCTGTAGAGATTCTAGAACTTAAAAAAGATGTTGCTGAGCTCAGAAATGAGTTGGCTCATTTCATGGAGCTTTTTTCTTCCAAAATGACTTTTTGTCATTCCACGGAGCTTGGCCCTGATGTTAAGGGAAGCTCTGAGGGAATTCAGAGTGTTTCTGGCAGTCATATGGTTAATGTGGATGCAGTTTGCGAGCGTACAGGTCGAGGGTGCCATGACATCACCATTGAAGCCATTGTTCATTCGGAACAGGCTGCTGCTATTTCGGATCGTTTTGTGGACTCTGTGCAAGAAAACAAACAGGTTTCTACAGCTAACTCTTGTTTGGAGCATTCGAAAACCAATGGAGTGGTATATTTTGGAAAGGATGTGGAGATGATACAAACGAGTGCACCGGACTCATTGTCTAACACTGGGAACAGCAAAACAGGTACTGTTTGTCACTCTGCCCCTAAGGGGAGGTTTGAAGCCGAAGTTGCGGCTTCTAATAGACAGATTGGTCATTCTTTTGGAATTTCCAGTTCACCGAAGGCCTTGGGAGAGGCTAATTCTAAATTAAATGATTTTTTTAAACAAAAAGTTTATTTTTTCCGCAGGCAATAACTGGGGGGAAAGTCACAGTGATCCGAAAAGGAAACAAGATAAGAACTATACATCCATTAGAGACATGATTTTTGGGTTTGAGAAAAAATTATACAAACTCAAGACTTTGCAGATGGAAATGTTTTATTTTAGTGAATGTGTTAAATTGAAGGTGGTTCCTCAGGGACTACGTGTTTTTAAATTCCCTTTTGGGTTATATTATGATATGGATATGGATATGGTGCAAGATTTTACCAACCTGTTTGACAAATGGGGTATTGAACTGCTTACCAAAGTGTTGGTTTTTCAAGAACAAACAAAGGTTAAATTATTTAAAGAAGTGGAAATACTTAACAAGGACATTTTGGAAGACTTACTATTTGTCCTTGAGAGGGTTGAAAAAAAGTGTAATATACAGTTTCAGAAAAAGAAAAGGAAGCTTAACAGAGATGTTCAACAGTATAAATCCAAAACAGTATACCCCACAGACAGGCTTTTTATTGATAGTTATAGCCAGGAAATTGTGCCAGGGAGTTTTAATTATCCAGGAGGTAGAGGTTATTCAGGTTATTTAGAAGATACTGGTAATGTGACCCCCATTGAGCAACCATTCAGTGATGGTTTTCATGTAGAAGAGGATTTTCCCACCCTAAGACGCTCGGAAAGAATAGCGAACAGATAGCCAGGAGTCCAACATTATTACAACTCCGATAACCCCCCTTGCAGGGGTCAGTACCACAAGGGAAGAGGCAGGGGCAGGTATTAGATGGGAATTCTTTCCATTCTGATATTATTTGCAGCTCTGAAGGATTTAATATTTACAATTGTACAGATAGTTATTTCTGAAGAATATTTTTCACTTTTCTCTAAAGGGTTTAAATTTGTTCCTGCTAGGTAGGATACCAGATATAGCAGAAGTCTTGCTTTATATTCACATGTTTACTAGGAAAATAAATTTTCGATTGTTGTTCCCTAATAAGAATACTGATAGTATTGGGCATAAATATACAGCCTTGAAAAAAAATAGTGTGTTTAATCCTCCCTTACACCCTTTGGTAGCTAGTTTTGAGAATGTGGTTAAACAAGAGTTGTATCAACTTTGGGCTAACTACAAGAAGTTATTTTTTAACTTGAGTTCCAAAGAGAAAGAACTACTTTTTTCTTTAAAACAGGACAGAAGTATTCGTATAATGTTTTTTCTTTTTTATTTGCATTGCATTCTACATTGTATAATCCTGCATTAATTCATGTAATTGTCATTTTTAGGGGAAGTGTTTTTTTACACCAATTATATATATTATTTACATTTTTTAAGTTAGTGAAGTTACATACTTCAGCTATGGTTTTTAATGACATTTGTTAGACTGTTAGGAGAACTTATTTATTTACACACACTGACATTGTTTTATATAACTGAGATAGTCTTTGGTTGGAACATATTTCATTTTGTAGTTTTTAGTGTGGTGTGTAATGGGTTACTATTCAAGAGGGGTAATTAGATGTTAATTAATGGTAATTAACACTTATTAACATGTATATAAAATGAAGGCATTAGAGAATGCAATATGTTCTGAGGAAGCTTTGTTACTATACGAAGAGAAAGCACGCTCAACTTGTATCTGTGTGGTTTTCGTTTTTGTGATCCGAGCAGTATTGGCTTTTAAAACGTGGAATTAAAAGTTGGTTGAACGTTCAGTTTCGGTTCCTGGTTTCTGCCTTGGCTTGATTTTTTTTATTCGTATAATGACCCCAGACAAGGGAGGGGGATTGTAATTTTTGACACTGAAGATTACAAAAACCTTATCCAAGCCATTTGTTTCAAGAGGAAAGCTATTTGCAGGTATCCAAGAATCAGATTAATATTTCCTATCCCCATATTGATGGGTTTTTGGAAGAATACTTATTATAACAAAGGATTAGTCAGGAAGTCCATTCCTTTTTGTTAAACAATTTTCCCAAGGTACCTAGTATGTTTGGCATCCCTAAGATCCACAAAGATGTTTTGTCACCCCCATTCAAGCCTATTGTGGCAGCAGGGGGGGGTCTAAAACACACAATTTGGCAGTGTTTGTGTTTGTGGACCAGATGGTCAAGCATGTAGTTGAGGGTATGCCACATCTTGTAAAAGATTCTTGGGATTTTTTGGGACAGATTAAGCAGGATTTATGGAATCCTGATCTGATTTTTTTGACAATAGATGTGAAAGATTTATTCTCCTGTATTCTTAGGGAGGAAGGTTTAGATTATTTTGAAAAAAATGTTGTTTGATCATTCTGGATTATCTTCATAGCGTGTGCAGCTTGTTTGTGAAATTATGGCCTTGATTTTAGATGATAATTATATTTTTTTCGAAGAGCAATATTTCCAACCAATAAAGGGAGTTGCTATGGGGCAGCATGTGCCCCCATATATGCAAATATCGTTTTATTAGGGTGGGAGAAGGAATTTATTTTTGAAAGCAGGTTTTACTTGGATATTTTGTTTTTTTCAGTAGGTACCTGGACGACATTTTTATTTTATGGAAGGGTACCAAAGAAAGTATTGCTGGTTTTATTGAATACCTAAACAGCACCAATCAATATTTGAAATTTACTTACAAATATAATGAGAGAGAAATCCATTATTTGGATACCACTATCATTAAGGATGTATGTTGTTTTAGATCTAAAGTTTATAGAAAGAAAACTTTTTGTAATTCTTATCTCCATTTTCAAAGCCACCGCCCACTATACCAGAAAAAAAAGTATTGTTAAGGGGCAGGCAAATAGAATTTCTAGAATGACTTCTCATTTTGAGGACGTCATTAAAGAATTCAGCGACCTTAAGAATATGTTCTTGGAGAGAGATTATCCACTGGATTTTGTGGAGGGCATTTTATAAGAGATTTTGAGAGAGTGGGGTTCAAAATATCAACCTTTGTTAGGTAGAGGTCTTTCTAAAACAAAAAATAATGAAAAAACAGAGAGTTCTTCCTGCAATTTCTCCCAGGCATGTGTGGTGCAATACAGTTCACATTATAATGACATAAGGAACATCCTCTGTAAGAACTGGAATATTTTTAATGGTGACCTCAATATTTTACAAGCAGTGGATGAAAAACCTTTTTTTTGTACTAAAGTGGGTCGCAACTTGAAACTTATCTTGGAGGGTAATACGAACAGCAGCAGTGCAAAACCAAATGAATTTACCAAAGCCTGTGGTTGTTGTACACAGTGTAGATTTATGTTGTCAGTAGTTAGTTTGAAACTTGTTTGCTACACTTTTTTTGGTATCTGTATCACGTTATCAGAAGTTTACTTAATCGAATCAGTAAAGGTCAGACTTTATTGATCGATTACGTAAAACATCGAATAACAGAAAATAAATAAATAAATTGCGGTAGGCAGGGGGGCAAGCCCCCCTACTTAAATATACCAACTCTGAGACCGCACTACATTGAGGTAAACGGAAATCTCCCCTTATGGAGATTTCCGTTTACTTGCATGATGTTCTTCACTTTCGATATTGTCAGCTTACGACAGCGTGAAGTAGACCCGTTCTGTTTGTCACTAATGAAGTTCACATCCCTGGATCTGGTGTTTCTGGTGCTGCTTGTTTTGCACATGTGCAGCAGATCCATCAGGGCTGGGTCTGAGGAAGCTCTGCAAGCCAGGCAAAGATCCCGTGTCAGCAACCTGTAGGAGACTTGAGTACAGAGACAGAGACTTTAGGCAGTCATTGTGGGACAGAGTATTCATTTCTTGGGTTCTGCTGGTGAGAAACCTTTTGCAGTTGTCTGGTTAGGTACATTGCACTGAATAATAGGTCTGACAAAGACTTAGTAGAGTGGTACTATAATTTCCTTGGATCTGGATGCCATACCCTTACCTATAAGTTGGGTGACGTAGAGTAATTTTCCTACTATATTAGCTACATGTTGGCAAAGGCCAGGTTGTTGTCTACATATGTTCTCAGATCCATGACTACTGGGTCAACTCTTAAGAGTGTTTTATCAGTGGAGTATTTATCTTGGGACGACAGTTTCCTAAAGGGCATTATAATGCATTTTTTTACATTGAGTTTGGGATATGCATTTGGCACTAATCGTTTGTATGTGTTAAACCCTCTTGCAAGATGCTGGTGTCTTGGGAGAAATCTGTAATAGCTGTCAGTTTACAGTCATCTGCAAACTTGGTGAGGCAAAAGCCTTGAACGTTAGCCTTTACTTTCAGAAAGTAGATGCCAAACAGGAGTGGTCTCAGCACAAAGCCCTGGGTTATTCTGCTTTTGACTAGTCTCTTGCTGGAGGTGGTCTCACTGATCTTGATTTCTTGGGTCCTGTCTGTGAACCAGCTGGCATTCCAGGGAGTTGTGTATGGATTTATGCTTAGCTCATAGACACCTTGTCAACAATACCTGAGGGGGGATATTGTATCAAATGCCTTAGCTAGGTTAAGATATGCAATATGCATTGTTTTCATTGCCTTGGTGACTCTGTCAATGAAGTTTACCAGGTTAAGAAGGCATGACCTTCTGTTAAAGCCAAATTGGTATGAGTCCAGTGTCTTTAGGTTGCCAATGTCCTTGTTTATCATTTCCATGGTAATTCATTCCATGGCTTTGCATATTAGGCTTGTTAGACTGATGGGTATGCAGTTACTTGGGAAGGTTGATAGTCTACCCTTGTGGAGGGGCATGACTGTTGCAGTCCTCCATTCACTTGGAACGTATTATATTTCAGGGCTGTAGTTGAAGAGTGTCTGAAGTGTTTCTGATAGTTTGTATTTTAGACTGTTCAGAAGCCTACTGGAGATATTGTCGGGACCCATGGAGGTGGTATTCTTGGCTTTAGCGAGTGTTGCCAGCACCTGGTCTGTGATAATAGTTGAAGATAGTATGTTGGAGGGAATTTCACCTGGTGGAGCTGGGGTGAGTGGAGGTGAAGTTTGAGCTGAATGTATCATCCAGTAGATTTGCTATGTCACCTTGAAAAGTGAAGGTAGTACCATTCACCAGCAGTTTATCACACTGATGTGTGTTACCTTTAGGGCCCTGGATATAGCTGAAGAAAGACCTTGTGATTGTTCTTAGCCTCAAGGCTATCCTGACCTTGTAGCTGGCCTTACTGAACTTGATTAGTCGTCTTAGGTTCTTGTTTAGTTGTACAAGAAGGCACTTGTCTTTAAGGGAGTTGCAGTTCCTGATCTTGGCCATGAGTTTTCTTTTTTGTATACACTGTTTAGGTGAGGACTCCACTAGTGTGGTTTGCTTTTAATGTTTGTTTTGGGTTTACTTCTGGTAGGTACAGTAGCCATTTTGCAGCCATTGTCATGTTTGTATAACAACTTTGTGAATAATTCTGCATATGCAGTTGTGATCTGAGGGTTAGAGGGAGCCTTGAATTTTGACAGACTGTCCCTTAATAGGATGTAGTTTACTTTAGAGTAGTTCCCCTTGGAACGCTTCTTTTTGGCATTTACTTCTCAGAAGTCAAGGCCAATGTCAGTGGTCTCTGGCTGACTAAATTTCCAGACTATTGCAAATTAGGAGCGGTCATTGAATCTCACACTGACACAAGTGTTCTCCAGGAGGGGCTGACACAGACGGTGTCAGAGCCATGGGCTACAACTAAATGGCAAGAAATGCATAATAGTATCCTTTCATATTGACAACACATCCCTTAGAGCTGACCCAGTAGTCTGGGACTTAGGGACACACATGGATAGTAATCTAGTCTTTGACCATCATGAGTCTACAGTGGTGAGGAAGTAATTCTATGTTGTGCAGCTTAGATGCCATACATTTGTTTATAAGTCCAAGGAAGTAATTCTTCCACTGTATTTGGCATTCATCAGACCTATCACTGAGTACAATGCCCCCTTTGGTATGTACCTTAACAGGCATATCCAACAATTGGAACGTCCATAGAGGTTCCACACTAAAAGAATGCAGGGAGAAAGTAAAATGTCCTATGTAGACTGCCTCAAGGCCCTATCTCTGTTATCTGTCTCCTACAGGCTTTTGAGAGATCATATATGCCTGGCATACAAGGCATTGTCATACCCCACCCTGATGCACCTCCTGCATATCCACAAAACAAACAGCACCAGAATTACCCATTCTAAAGACTTAAAAACCTTGCCTGTGATAGAAATGGGATCTGCTGGAGAAAGAGATATGTATCCCAGAGACTGCCCCATCTATGGAACAGGCTCCCCATCCATGTGAAGCAGAGTACCACCCTATAACCCAATTCAAGTGCAACTTGGACAACTGGATGGGAAACTGGAAATTCATCCCCGGTTTAGCATCTGTGTCTCTGATAGACACAGGTGACCTGTAAATGGTTGATCTCCCAGCCCAATGCTTATACTTATCAGCTGTATCAGAACTTGTCAAAGATTTGGGATGCATGGCTAGGATTAAAAAGGCCCTTGTAGTTGTTAGTCTGGTAAATACCTATGAACCTATGAGCCCAAGTGTTACACGTTTACCTGGGTTTTCCGGGTTGATGTTTACTTCAAAGGAAACAGCTTTGTGATCAACATCACAAGTGAGGACATGACATGGGTGTGGAGGAGTTGTAACGCTCTCCATTGTTGAGAACCAGATCCAGTATGTTTACTCCTTTGGTTAGTGTGTGTGCTGTCCAGGGTGTTTGTGTTGATAAAGTCCAGGAAGCATTGTGCTTCTGAGTTTGAGGCAATGTAAGTTTCCCAGTCTGTAGAGGGGTAGTTAAGGTCACCAATGACTAGGATGTTTGGTTGGATAGTGAGTGCCTCTGATAGCTTTAAGTAAGAGTTGAGACTTTAGTGGCATAGATGGTGACTTGTTATAATGAGGGACCTTTTTCTATAGTGACTTGCACATGGATGAGCTCTATGGTGTCATCCTGTTTATCCATCCTGGAGGTATGTTTGCTGCTAACATAAAACAAGACTCCTCTGCCTTTGGCCCCAGTCTGTGCAGTTGTTGGTCTAAATATGTGGAAGGCTTTCTTTGTTGGAAAAAATATTTTTGCAATGCTACTTTTGTAAAACTTTGTAACCTTTTGTTCCCTGACCAAATTGGCCCCCTTTTCTGAACAGTCCCACTTGTATGTCTTAGTTTCTGTCATCTGATATTATTCATCATGAGCTATTGTGACGCCTTTTTTTTTTTTTTTTTTTTTTTTTTTTGTATGGGCTCTTCCATCCTTTTTGGAGAGAGTAACAGCATTTTTAAAAGTGGTAGCTGATCTGGGGGATGTTAGAAACCAGTTTAATTGGAGCTTTGGTGGCCGTCATGCACTTGGGCACCAATGTTGCTCTACGTCCCATTCATCAAATCTGTCTTATCTGACTGATGGGTCCTCAAATGCTTGTAGGATTCAAACCAGCAAAACTAGTGCTTCAGCCTTGAGCTCCTTTAAAAAAAATTCCCACAGCACTCTAGTGTGTGAAGCTACCTTGTATGTCTTTTGATGCCATAGCATTCAGACGTGAACTACTACTTCAGCAAACCTAAGCCTCTCTTCTTCTTTCCTGTTTCATATATGTCATGGGTCCTGGCTAACATGTTGACCCTGATTCCCCCATTTCTACTATTCAAGTGCATTTAACTGCTATTTTAAATTTTCATGTGTGCTATGAAGCGCATTCCTTTACATGTCATTAAAACTTCCTAGCCTTTTTCAGTCAGAGTCTTCCTGCTCTGACCTCCAATTAGAGAACTGGTTTATTAATTTTATTTAACATTTGTTTACCAGGAAAGTCCGACCTGGAATGAGCCAATTTTCAGCGGAGGCCTGGGGAGAAACACTCCAGAGGCTTGTTTTTGTAATGTGGGAGGAAACTGGAGCACCCAGAGGAAACCCACATGAATGCAGGGAGGACATGCAGACTCCACACAGAAGGCACCCTAGCCGTGTATTGAATCAGAGAACCTCTTGCTGTGGGGCAGCAATGCAAACGCTGCACCACTGCGCCATCCAACTGGTGCATCCTTGGTATCTCAGTTCATGCTAGAAGTGTTAACTAAGAAACCATTTGAACCAGCATCGTCTACGCCCTTAAAATTTCTTTCTTGGAAAGCATTGTTCATGATTGCTATTAAGTGTACTGTTCCTTATTTAGTTTTTCACAAGGATAGAGTGCCTCTTCATACTAACCTCCTTTTGTTCCAAACTGGCTTCCAATGCAAACATAAACCATCTGATTCACTTGCCAGTCTTTTTTTCCAAGTAGTTGAAATAAAGGTGAGAATGTCTTGCATACCTGACCTGATAGCATGGAGGTTAAGGCAAAGGATTGCCAACTGGTAGATTGGGTTTCAAAACTTAGCTTAGGCAGAACTGGTCAGCAGCAGTTTCTGTGCAGAAGAAAAGCATGACAGTCTACTTCTGTAATATGTCAAGAAAACTTTATGAGGTCTACCTATAGAGTCACCATGAGCTGATTTTGATTCTGGGGCAATTACTTGCATTTTATATCCTGTGTAACTTCAATTAGAGCCATAGCCAACTCATCTAGCAGTTGGTGCCAGTCCCTGATATAGTGACCCACCCCCTCAGCTCTTCAAGTGAAGAGAAAGAAAGGGTGGGGACTTTGGCTTTTACTGTAGCAAACCATTTGGTACAGTTATACCAATCTGCTTCCAGTGGCTACAGTCAAATCCATGCCCCTCAGCTCTTCAGTGGACTTCTACTTTTTAAAACTGTAGCAAACCAATTTCGTCTTGCTTCATTTCAACACAGAAGAATTTCTGAATTGTACTTTTTGATTGCGACCCCTAACACTTTGCATACAGGGTGACTGTCCCCTTCCCCCATCCTTTCTATATTTCTGGCAGTGTAGATTCTATCTGCAGAAAACAAAATCCTTCAGGAAGGATTCACAATTCTTTGTTTCCTTTGCAGTTAATAAATTTGGGTCAAGATTGTCTAAATTTGCTCTTTCTGATAGTATTTTTTACAACTACTCAGTTTACAACTACTGAGTTTTAGTGTTAAGTTCTGTGACTGTGGGCATGTGATAAATCGTGATGGCTTTTGTTTTATTGGACTGCATTGGTGTCTGCAGTGCCCCACTTTCTAGCAGGGTGTCACTGGAGTGACACCAATCTATACTGGTAGCTGCTACAGCATGATAACAGCACCATAATTAGTACTCCCTCCTCCCAGGCTGCCCTGCACCTGGAATACTTGTGAAACTCTGGTTACAGTCATTACTGTTGTGTGTAAATACCAGACTTCTGTCAGTGGGACAAGTTGTATACTTTTCGCCTGATCTTGAAACGTTTTCTGATTTGTTTCCCTTTATATGCATGTATAGTTAGGCCTTGGTGCATAAAGAGAGAGGCCCAGGATTTATGTAGTTTATCCATTTGTTACCGCTGTCCCAGTGTGTACACTTTATACCATCCTTTGTCTTTTTTTGAAAAATGCATAAAAGTATATTGAATTACTCTTTGTTGCATTCTTTTTAATACGTTTTAGTTTTCCTTCACCATTTCAAAAAATATTTTGAAAAGTTATTTCTTCAATTTGTCTTCCTGTTCGTATCCTTTTCTCCTTCTCTGTTAAGCTTCAATCCCTCAGTATCTTCTCCACTGTATGCATCCTAAGCCAGCTAAGCCTTTCCTTGTACCCCAGCCTAACCAGCACATCACCATTTTAGTAAATCTACTTAAAATACTTTGCAACCTTCTAGTTTCTGTTGTTTTGTTTGACCTTCAGACGCATGCACAGTGTTTCATTTGAGGATCTTACCTGAGTTCTGTATAATGGAAGACTGACTTTTTGTGATGTGCCTTTCACTTTGCTGTTGAGCATGCTGCTAGTTTTTGTTAAAGTAGTGTCATTCGAGAGCATTTCTTAAGTTGTTTACTTATGGTTATAAAATGTTTCATAACACATTATTTATCTTTCTGTGTGATTTCTGAACTTTTTCTAACTTTATTGTATCCCCTGTAGGCAGAACTTGCATCTTTACATAAGCGGTTGAGTTATGATGTACAACGCCTGACAAGTGAGAATGAAGGCCTGAAGGGGCAACAAAATCTGCAGCTAACATTACAGGAAACGGAGGAATTCAAACTTCCCACATCTGTACCGGTAATTGGGACATAAGTTATGAAGTGACTCCTCTAGAAGAAAGTTTGGGGAGATGCAGTGACTGATAGACACTGCATGGGCAACATTTTCATGTGGCACATTTCTGTCTCGATTTTATAGTAATAGTAATAATTGTAGGTTGTGGCATGGTTTCAAGCAGCACATTTCTGTCTAGATTTTATAGTAAAAGTAATAATTTTGGGTTGTGATTTGGTTTCCAGTGGCTCATTTGTGTCTAGATTTTATAGTAATAGTAATAATTGTAGGTTGCAGCATGGTTTCAAGCAGCACATTTCTGTCTAGATTTTATATTAATAGTAATTTTAAGTTGTGGCATGGTTTCAAGTAGCATATTTGCATTTACATTTTATAGTAATAGTAATAATTGTTGGTTGTGGCTTGGTTTCAAGTTTGAAAGCCATATGTCTGTTTAGGTATGTAGATCTTTCCTTCAAGCTTTAAACTTTTACATTTTTTGAGTATATTGAGATTTACAGTTTGTGTGAGTTTTTATTTTTTCCAGGAAATTGTTAGCAGTAGTGTTAGGATTTCTTTGCTGCAGGAGTGAGATCCAAAGAAGGGGCCATTCAGCAGTGGAGAGGAGAAGAGTGGTGTTTGAGGATGGGGCTCTCGCAGAAAAATTGAGGGGGAGAACTGACGGTAAAAGATTGAGAAAAGGGGGAGCACTCCTTTATGAACTCACTAAAAATAGTAAGGATAGGGTTTGTGTTCTTTTTCCTGAAGGAACTACAGAAACTGGTACAGCAGTATCGCAAAGACCTTCTTTCCATACGAGCCACTTCTGAACACCAGGAAGAAAGGCTGCGGATTGAGATAGTCAACCTTCAGGAACAGCTGCAATCTGAACAGTGTGCCAAACAGAATATAGAGGACATGATGAATCTGAACATGGACAATTACAAGGAAGAACTAGGTGAGGAGGACTAGTCTCTTAAGAGTTTGTGCTGTCTGCTGCTGTGTAAAATGGTTAACTGTCCACTTTATTCCTCATTAAAAGATAGTGGTCACTGTTGATGCCCCTGCACGAGCCCAGTAATCAAGGATCCTCAATCCTCACCACTAGCACCAATGAGGGAAGTGCACATTGGGAGAATGACAATACACACACAGTAACACAGAGATCACAGTCAGTCTGGGGCTGGTTTCTCTCTCTTTCTCCAGATCCCCAATAAAACTCCCCACTGGTACAGCTGTAGGGTTGAGATCTCAGCTGAGTGGCCAAGCCAAAACCTCCAGCACCCTCTTTGTCAAACCAGTGCTTCGTGTCCCTGCCCAAGTAGCTGACACACGCACACTTTGAGATTTGATTTATACACAAACACACACCTGGGAAAGGCTGGCACAGGTTTACTAACTATGCCCCCCTTCTGCCCAGATTATAAGGTAGCACCAGCTGCCACCAGCCACTACTTATCAACTACTTTGGCCCTTACCAAAGGGTGCCCAATCTTACTGTGTAATGTTACTATTAATCCAAATGGTAAGTGTGACCAAGACTTTCAAGGCTGTTTAGGAGTGGCCTGTACAGTGTCACCAAATACATATGCAAGTACTCTTAAAAGTTTAAATATCTCTAAACAAACCAGCCACAATTAAATGGTTTAAATATATTTAATAATAAATAATAAAAGAACAAGACAATACTCAAACAACACAGTAACTACAGAGTTCAGAATCACAGAAAATATTTTAAAACAACATTATAGGACAGTCTCAAATAAATACAGAAAACATCTAAACTAATCTTTACTATATTCTTATCTATATCTAAAATATGCTGTGCCCTAAATAGCGTACTTACAGAGCAAGGCAAATGCAGATGAGAAGTGCTGAGTGGATGTGTCTAGATCCAGGAGAAGATAGAAAAGACTTTCTCTCTGAGAGAGTTCTTAAACTAATATTCAACATTACTGCTGGGTTACCTTGGATGACATCACTCTTTGTCACTTAACTTCAGTTCCCAGGCCAACAGAAACTTAACAAAATTTATCATTTCTCTGTGAAAAATACATATCTAAATATATAAATACATATCTCTGAGATATTTGCTCGGAACTAGAAGTTGTAAAACAGTTAAGTACTTTAACATTTTAGACCTAGTAATTACTTCTGTCCAAGACAATAGAAAGTAACTTCTAGCTCTAGACATTGTGTCTGCTTGCTGCACTGAAACTACGTTTTACAGCACACCGTAAAGCACTTTTAATTTCATCTTATTTTCTTGACATTTTGCAAGTTAACTCTGTGTCCCAGCTTCTACTATTAAAACATACATTTGTACAGGTATATAGTTTATATACATTTCTGTTCTTTTCCAATAGAGTACACTGTGGTTACATTCTTGAAGCTCAGTACTTTACACGCACTTCTGCACCAGTAGTTTAATGTACACATAACATATACTTAATTTGTAAGACAAGCATATAAATCATATTAATATTCACAAATTACATATGATTATTTACAAAATTCTAGGTAGGTGGGCTGACTGTGTCACATTTCTATATAAATCCATGTTAATATTTTCAAGTGACATATAATTATTTATAAAATTCCAGATAGCTGGGCTGGCAGTATTTCCCTGGTGTCAGTCACTGCCAAGGTCTGTAAGATAGAGGTCAGCTAACTGCAGGTGAATCCTGTGAGGATTGTGTTGTAAGGTGAAGCACAGTAATTACTTTCACAGATAATGTTATTTTTTTCACCCCTTTGGGGGCGTACACCTTTAATTTTTAATGCATCTCACGGAAAGGGAATTTGAGTTTGTAGAAATATCATGTCATCCAGTTAATCATTATGAAATAAGAATCATGCATATCTTCAGTGGCCAACAGTATGTTTCCAAGGTGTGCACAACAAATGGGTCCTGTTCTGTTTTATGTAAATGACATGTGGGTTTATCTACCTAATTTAAACAGTTTCATCTCTGTATTTTACAGATGTTACCATAGTAGTAGGCTTTAGCAGAGGTTTATTAGCTTGTGCCATGTACTTTTTATGTGTGAGTAAGCTGTATGTTTTCTTCAGTTTGTCTGCTTTAGATGCTATTTATTTTAAATTGTCAAACATAAGTCATCAGAAGCAAGAACTAGTTTGAGAGAGAGTGCATTGACAAGTAGTAATTTGTGGCTTTTAAAAGCATGTTGCTTATTTTGACTATAGAGATATGAAATTGCTTAATGAGTACCCACTTTTTACTTGAAAAATATTTTATAGCAAGTAACATTGACTACACTGGGGACAGATAACCAGGGACATTAATTAGGATTGATGCAGATTTGGCAGTATGTACTAGGCCATCTTGCAAGGGAGAGTCTTGTTCAACAGTGGCAGATGAAATTAATTCTGTCAGCATTATGATTTGCTAAAAAGGGGTGTCAGGAGTGATGATGAGTGATAATAACTCCTTTTGCAGGCCACTATAGGGAATGTGCTCTGGAAAGTGAAATACATTAAAATGCAGACTGATTAACTTGGATAGTGAAGGGTGAATAGCATGACGATTTAAGAATGAAAATGAACGAAGGATGCAAAATGTCAAAAGTAATAATCTTAGTGGTAACAGGATGTGTATTTGGATATCCATCCATGTCACTGTTGCAGTATCCTTCACTAAGGGGATCACCCTGCCAAGGGTAGCCCATCGTCCAGTCAGTATACCAAAGCCTGAGGTTTTCAAGGACATCGTACGTCACATGTATGCTTTCTGCTCTCTGTGCAGACCATAAAGGTGACGTATGGACGTACATTCCTCAGAACTTCTTTGCTGTCAGTCTGATTGGCATTTTTGCTAGCCAGGCTGACTACTCCTCAGTTTGTGTTGGTTACCAAAACATTTTCAGGTAAGTGTTGCATTGGAGTTTTCTTCTTATTTTATTTTTCTTTTGGTTTGCAAGTTTACATGTCATCCAGAAAGGGAAAATATCAGTGTAAGGGAGAGATTCCTCATAAGGACCATCATGAGCAGTGTCTTTTTTTTGCTTGGGTGCTTCTCATGACCATACTTCATGCTTGATTTGTCATGTGTTTGTCCCTAAGCCACTTTGTAGTCGTCTCTCCTTCTTGTCTATCTACCTGGAGAACCAATGTTTTGCGTTGTTGGGGCAGAGTGCGATGCCGGAATTGTCCCATCCTGAGGGGGTCAGATGTCTACCAAGAAGAAGACCAAAAAGGTTGCGTTGTATTCAGCTGCTGTACTTCCTTCCCTGGGCATCTCTGAGGCTGGTGAAAGCCCAGAGGATTGTCCAGTTGTTTCATCGGATTCTTCTGCCACAACTGGATTGGAGGCTGGCATGGATCCGACTTCTCGTATGTCCTCAGAGACTCTGCAGACATCCATTGTGGATGTTGAGGAGGAACCTCATCTGATCATATGTAAGGGGACCAAGGGGTCGTTCCGCATATTATTGTTTGGAAGGAGATTCCAACTATGTTGATTGAGTGTTGGCAAGGGTCCAGACCTCCTAAGGTCTTTAGGGCTGATGTCCCTCTAAAGAAGAAGCAGAAATCTAAACATCTTTCCCCAGCTTCCAAAGATCCTCAACATGAATGGCAGAATTTTACACAGGGGTTGTTTAATGCACTTATGGCCTTGACACCTCCCCATGGAGTTTCTGTTCCTGCCTTTCCCCACAAACCGGTCAGGGAGCGGAACTTTTCTGATGATGACTTGGACTCAGGGGAAGAGTCCTTGGCTTACTCCTCTCAGATTCCTTCTCCACTGGGCTATGGTTCCGAGGAAGAGGATTCCATTAGCCCAGATTCTTCCTTTGAGGAACTTCTTTTGGGGATACTCTCTCTTGTATGAATTCCTCAAATGGGACTGTGCTCAGGTTTCTGACATCCAGAAGTGGTATTATGAACTCCTCCAGATGGAGTCCCCTAAGCCCTCTGCAGTCCCTCCATTCCTAGCTGGCCTATTAGACACTTTTTCAATAGCTTCTCAGGTTTCTGATTCCCAACCTCCAGCCGTTAAAAAACCTAACACGTTTTATAAGGTGCCTGATGACTGTAAGTTTCTATACGGATGTCCTTCTGCTGACCCCTTTGTTGTGTCTGTCTCTTCTGACAAACCTTCCAAGCTCTTGCCTGCTGCTAAGTTGCTTCCTTGTGACAAGGACAGTAGGGCCATAGAACAGCTTGGGAGGAAGGTGTATACTGCTAATACCCTGGACATTTGGGCTACTAATTATCAAACCTATATGACCAGGTATGTCTTGGCTGTTCTTTCTCAGGCCTGTTAGGTTATCTCTGACTTTTCTGATTCTAAGGGGAAGGTTTCGGCCCTCTCTCTGTTGGGCTTCTCTTCCCAAATGGCTTGCAATTCTAGTAAATGTAGTTATGATGCAGCTGATGCTTCTTCTAGAGCTGCTGCCTTTAGTTCTGTGTTGAGGCGTTATTATTTACCTCCAGCATTTGCTCGATATTAAGGCTAAATTGATGAATGCTCCTCCTGATAATAAAAATCTCTTCGGTTCTACAGCTGCTGAGCTTTTTAAATTCCTACAAGGAAAGGACAATGGCTTGCAGGAACTGAAGCATATTTTTGTTTCCCCTTTCCTAAATTTCAGAAGAATTATCCTTCTAAGCCTGTGTCTTGCATAGATAGTGTCACCCTTCTCCCAAATGTAAAAAGGGTTCTAGACCGGCTCCTCCTGCTAAGTCTACTCAGACTCCTACAACTGAGATGCGTCCTTTTCCAGGCAAGCCAGGTTCTGTCTTACCTGCTTCCCTCCATCCTGAATAATTTTTTGTCTTTTCCCAACTAGTTAAGAGTCACACAGGATTCTTGGGCTCTGTCCATCATCCTTCAGGGATACTTCATGTTGTGGAACCCCTTCCTCGTTTTCTGGGCATTCCCCAGCCTCCTTAGGAACAGCTTCCCTTTTTTCCAGATGTACCTCAGGACCTTTAGTCTGAAGGCACCATCCAAGCAGTTTCTGCCCCTAAAAAGAAGGTTTTTTTTTATTCCAGAATGTTTTTGGTTCCCAGGAAAGAAGACACTGTGGTGGAGGCCCATTCTGGACCTTTCTCATCTCAACACCTTTCTGAAGATCCCTTCCTTTTGGATGCTGTCCCTATAGACTGTTTTTCCTTCTCTTCTTCCTCAGGCTTGTATGGTCTATCTAAATCTCAAGGATGCTTATCTTCACATCCGGTTCATCCCTGTTTTGGAAAATATTTGCATTTCTCTGTTTTTTCCTTGCATTTTTATTTCTCTGCTTTGCCCTTAGCCTCTCTGCTTACCCCAAGGTTTTTCACCAAATGCCTTGTTCTTGTGATTGCCTTGAGTAGGATGAGGGGATACAAAACTTTCTGTACTGGACAGCCTGTCATTCAGGCTTCCTCCCCAGAGACCTTGCTTCAGCATCCTCACTATGCTGTTTGCTTCTTGCAAAACTAGGGTTTATGATAAATTTCCAAAAATCCTTCCTAACTCCTTTGCAGTATTTTATTTTTTCTCGGTTGCAGGCTCCAAACCATCCCTATGCTGGCTTCTCTGCCATCACCCAAAGCTCTTGCACTAATTGCCTTTATCTGAAGTAGTTAACTTCATTTGATCAGCAACCAGTGGGTTACGGATCCGAGCCAGCAGCATACCAAGCAAAAAGATCCAAGCTCCAAGCTCCTCTCCCTTACCCATACTACACTGCAACCTCCTTACAGTCCCCAGATCTTGTTTGCCGCGGCTTTGCCAAGCATGGGATTCTTAGAGCTCCAGGCAAGTTTAGCAATTTTTTCTTCAAACTTCTCTTTTGGTCTTCTTTACCTGGTGTGTGAGTGTATTTTAATACCTTTCTATGGGTTTTTCCTTCTACCTAGCCTTTATATCCCCCTTTACCTTTGGTAGTTTCTCAGCCCTTTGTAGGCCCCTATTTTTCCCCTCTTTCAGGTGCGCTTGTGTGGCTGTGTGTGTGCTTTTGGTATGGCTGAAAGCCACAAAGTGACCTTTTCTAAATGCTCTGAGTGTGGCCATAAGCTGTCGCCAGCAGATGGTCACACTCAGTGTGTGATTTGCTTCGGGGTTACACATTTTTCCTTGGGCTGCCAGATTTGTGTGGCCTTTAACCCTCGAGCCTTAAGGGATAGGAAGAACAAACTGATTCTGGCGGATCTTATACCCACAAAATCAGCTTCTACTCCTTCCCTCTCGGTAGCAACAGCCGCGGCTGCGGCTGCCCAGCCGACTGGCTCTCTTCCCCTGTCTGGGACTCACCCTCCCACCTTGTCTCAGGAAGAACAAGGGGCCAAGAAAGATAAAAAAGAGAGAAGGGAGAGAGAGAAAGAGAGAGAGAGAAAGAAGCCACAAGCGGCAGGCCGAATTGGACGCCTCGGCCCCTCCAGCGAAGGTGGTCTCTTCTCCTCTAAGAGTTTCCAAGCCTTCCTCCCCATGGCTCCATTCTCCACGTTTCTCCCCAGAGCCGGAGGAGGAGACCGACCAGCCTTGAGGTCGTTGTCGTGTCAGCCCTCCAGGCCGGCGTCGGTGGCTTCCTCCAGGTCTACTCGAAGCATTTCATAGGCAGATATGGATCGAATGATGCGTGGATTGTTGCAAACACAGGTGCAGATGGGAGTGCTGCCATCTGGGGGGGGGGGAGTTCAGCTCCACTGTTCGCCCCGATAGCTCCTTCTCCGATCCATCACCAGATTTCGGGGTCTTCGGATCCCAGGAGCCCCGGAGCTAGGGGGTCGGCGCCGATGGTTATTGCTACCTCGACGGTGGCCATGCCCTCGAGCTTATCGGATCCAAGCTCTCGGAGCCGAGAGCTGGGCGTTGGATCCAATGGGGTGAGTGTGTCTTCGGCTCCTTTGCGATCAGCGCACACCGTCCTCTCGGGTCCGATCGCTTCGGCTCTGGCGCCGATCCGCTTGTCGGATCCATGGGCCCCGGCCACCTGTCTTAGGCCGGTTCCCCTTCGGCATTCGACATGGTGGAGAGGGTTCTCTCTGGCGGATCAAGACCTCTCACTCTTTCCTCAGGGTCCGCCCCCGCTCCCTCGCAGCTCAGTTTGTCCTCTATCATCCATTCGCCCCAGGGACAGCCTGTGTCGTTGATGCCCCAGCCAGTTCCCTTGGAGGAACATGAATCTGTGGGTGAGCCCCCCTCTGACAGTCCCCCTGAGGAGGTCCCTCACAAACGCCTGTGCAAAAGGAGGCACTTGGACTCCCCTGAGTCCCTCACCGAGGATACCGATTTGGAGGAAGGGGAGGTTTCCCCCAAATCACCCCTCGATGATGTCTCCTTTGGAGATGTTATGGAAATACTTCCCCAAAGGGGGGGGGGGGTTGTCCACCCAAAAACCCTCTTTGGATGAGTCGGTATTCCTGGATGCGTTCTGCACAGGCCCATCTACCTCTTGGGTGTCCCTCCTGGTCGACACCCTGGTCAAACCTCATTACCACCAGGGCATGGAAGGAGCCGGACACTGAAGAGCCGATACCAAGAAGGCCCGATAAGGTTCTCAGTCCCCCTGCAGACAGAGCTTTATGGAGCAAGGGTTCCCCGGTTGATGCCATGGTGGTGGCGGCAGCCACCAAAAAGGAACTATCCCAGGAAAGTTCTTCGGTCCATCCCCCTGACAAGGAGTCTTAGGCAGTGGACCGTATTGGAAAGCGGACTTTTGCTTCAGCTACCTTTTCTATAAGGGCGCTGAATTATTCGGCCCATGTAATCAGACTGCAGCGGGACCTGGTCAAGGAATACGCTGAGTCTCCCCCAGGGTCCATGTCGGCCGAGGATAAACGGACTTTCTCGGCTCGTATGGCCACTCTTAAGTCATTGTCCAATACTTCTGTGCGGCTGCTTTCCCATGCCACGGACGGAGCCGCTAGAGCTAGCGGGTCAGTTATCGCCTTAAGGCGTCAAGCCTGGCTTCGACTTTGCGATTTCTCGGAACCCTTCAAGGCGTCCTTCGCGACTGCACCCTTTGACGGGTCGACCCTCTTCGGGAAGACCTTCCATGAGACGCTGGTCCAGAGCAAGAAACACTGGAAAATGCTGTCAGCCATCGGAATACGCTTCTTTACCCCTCAAAGGTCCTTTTCTGGGAACCATCGAAGGCAGAAGATTTGATTCCGGAAATCTCAGCAGGCCCAAAATGCTCAGGACTCCTTCTCCCCCAGAGGCAGATGGGGGACAAGGTGGACGCCGGCCAAGAGGCAGAGGGGCTCCGAAGAACTTCGGGCCACGGGAACCCTTTTCCGACCAACCCGTGCAACAGCCCTGAGGGGTTGCCCGACTGCTCCTCTCTGGATGCAGTCGGGGGGGGCGCTTTTCGAGGCACCTGGCTCAATGGGAGTCCATCACAACAGATCGCTGGGTGCTTCAGATAATATCCAGAGGCTATTCAGTCCCCTTCATCAACAAGCCCCCTTACTCAAAACGCCTCCCAGATGTCCCACCCACTCAAAGGGAGGCCGCAGCTTTGGAAATAAAAAAGCTGTTAGAAAAAAGAGCTATCCAGCAGGTGCCCCCAGACCAGTCCAGGTCAGGCATCTACTCCAGGTTCTTTCTGGTGTCAAAAAAGACGGGGGACTTGAGGCCAATTCTCAACCTGTCAACAATGAACCTTTTCATTGCCAAAGAGAAATTCCGGATGGTCACGATTCAATCCATCCTGCTTTTCTTGCAGGAGGAGAACTGGATGTGCACCACAGACCTCAAGGATGCGTACTACCATATTCTCATGGAAAGACGGTCCAGGAGGTTTCTCCGCTTTCAGCTAGGAGCCAGTCATTACCAGTTCAGGGTCCTACCCTTAGGTCTCTCCACAGCCCCCAGAGTGTTCACCAAGGTCATGGCAGTTGTAGCAGCCCACCTGAGGCTCCAGGGCATACAGGTCTTCCCGTACCTAGACGACTGGCTCCTCACCACCCCCACCAGGCATCTACTTTCTCTAGCCAGGGATTTCTTCCTCCTGATGTCACCCCGGTTGGGGATGACCATAAATGTCAAGAAGTCCTTCCTCCAGCCTGTCCAAATGTTAGACTTCATAGGAGCCAGGATAGATACCCTCCTGGCCAGGGCCTTTCTAACATCAGACAGACTTCACAGCATGACTCTGCATGTGCTAGCCCTCTTTCAGTCCCCTGCTCCGCCAGCAGAATTAGTCCTGAGAGCTTTGGGGTCCATGGCGGCAGCAATCAATCTGATTCCTTACACTCGTCTGCACATGAGGGTTCTACAGTGGACGTTTCAGGTCCAGTGGTCTGTTCTACACCACCCTCTAGACTTCCTGATTCCCCTCAGCAGGGTTTGCAGGAACTCCCTCGTGGTGGCTTCAATCCCGAGCCCTTTGAGAAGGACAACCTTTTGTTATGTCACCACCCCAGGCCACAGTGACCACGGACACCTCCCACCTAGGGGGGGTGGGGGCATTGTGCGGGCAGGACGGTCCAAGGCACGTGGACTCAGACCGAGACCGTACTGCATATAAATGTCCTGGAGATGAGGGCGGTCCTCTTGGCATTGCAGGCCCTCCATGTCTTTCTTCCTCCGGGGACTATTGCGATCCAGTCGGACAATATGTCAGTGGTCTGGTATATCAGCAAACAGAGGGGAACCAGGTCTTACCCCCTTTGCCGAGAAGCCATGAGAGTTTGGGAATGGGCGATCTCCACCAACCGCTTCCTGTTAGCAACACACATTCAGGATCGGTCCAACATACTGGCGGACAAATTGAGCAGAACTATCCTCTCTCCTTACGAGTGGTCTCTGAATCCTTTTGTAGCGGAACAGATCTCCCTCAAATGGGGTCAGCCTTGCTGCGATCTCTTCACATCACCTTCCAATGCGAAGTGCAGCAAGTTTTTCACTCCAATTCCTCCTTTGGGAGAAGCCCCCAGAGATGCTCTAGTCCATGCTTGGCTGCCCGGTCTCCTTTATGCGTATCCTTCTTCTGCTAATATCAAAATTTCTGCAGAAAGCTCGCCGGTTGGGGAGCAAGATTATCTTCATAGCCCCATTCTGGCCTCGTCAAGTCTGGTTCCCCTGCCTGCGGTCTCATCTCATAGCTCCACTCTGGATCTTGGATCCCATTCCGGATCTGATTTCTCATCCCTCGGGAATGGCTCCTCCGAGCCTGGATGGTCTCAAGCTCTCAGCTTGGCCGATTCAGTTCCCCTAGTTGCCAGGACTCCCGGTATCTCTTCTCAAGTCAAGTCTATCCTGGTGGCGGCACATAAACCCTCTACCAGGAAGATTTACAGTAGCAATTTGAAACGTTTTTCAATTTGGGCTTGACAGAATAACTTGGATCCTTTCACTGCTCCTGTTTCAGCGGTACTGGAATTCTTGTCTCATATTTTTCAGCAAGGGGCCAGGTCATCTAATTTCCCATTTTCATATTGGGGACAACTTTGGTTCCCTCGCTGCTGCCAGAGTTTGTAAGACCTTTCTAAAATGCACTTTTCTTTTGAGACCCCCCTCTTAGAAATTCCTCTCCGCCGTGGGATCTGACTTTAGTTCTTCAGGCGTTAGTTGCGCCTCCATTTGAACCCGCAGCTTCTGTTGATCTGAAGTTCTTGTCATGGAAGACGGCTTTTCTGGTAGCAATTACTTCAGCCAGGAGAGTGTCCGGAGCTTCAGGCTTTCTGTATCAAACCTCCATACCTCGTGTTTCATAAGGATAGGGTATCTCTCAGGACTTAACCCCTCCTTTCTCCCAAAAGTTGCTTCCGAGACGAACATTAATCAGTCCATTAATTTGCCTGTCTTTTTCCCTAATTTCCAAAATAAAGGAGAATATAAACTTCATTTGCTGGATGTTCACAGACAGTTACGTTTTTATTTGCACAGGACGGCTGTCTTTCGTAAATGTGATCAGCTTTTTGTCTCCTTTGCTAAGCCTTTTCTAGGGAAACCAGTTTCAAAGGTGGCTCTCGCCAGGTGGATTTCGAGTTGTATCTTACAGGCATACAGAGAATCTGGCTTACCTGAACCAGTGGGAGTTCATGCTCATTCTACGCGTTCTATGGCAACGTCTGCTGCATTCTGGTCTAGAGTTTCACTGGATGACATTTGTTCGGCGGCTATCTGGGTGTCCTGTCACACCTTTATCTCTCATTATAAACTGGATTTGGTGTCTAGGGGGAAGGGCTGCCTTTGGCTCTGCAGTGCTCCAGAATATCCTTCCTTAAGGGCCTCCCAAGATTCGGGTAGCTGGGGACTGTGTCCCACAGGTTGCTGATCAAATGAGGTTAACTACTTCAGATAAAGAAGTTATGTACTCACCATAACGTTCCATCTGAGTAGGTAAACTTCATTTGTCAGCAACCGTCCCTCCCTCCTTCCCCCTGACCTTCATGGTTATTTAGCTGAGCTCGAGGTTTGGACTTGTGAGATTTACTTTGTCCTTGAGTCAGGTGTCTCAGGTTGTTAGATGTTTTGTTATTATGTGCAGGTGGCAAACGCGATCTGAGGATTAGAACGAGGTTGCAGTGTAGTATGGGTAAGGGGGAGGAGCTTGGAGCTTGTATCTTTTTGCTTGGTATGCTGCCGGCTCTGATCCGTAACCCACAGGTTGCTGGCAAATGAAGTTTACCTACTCAGATGGAACGTTATGGTGAGTACATAACTTCTTTTTTTAGTCCCTTCTTCCTCAGGTCTCAGTTATAACCAGAGAATTTCTTAGGGCTCTGGAGTTCATGACCTCAACCCTTCCTATGCCTCCTCTAGCCAGACTGCATATGAGGAAGCTACAATGGTTTCTAAAGTCAGTGTGGCTCCAACACGGTCATCCTTCATACTTTCTAGTCCCTTTTCTTCCATGCCTCAAACTGGAGTCCAGACTGGACTATGTCAACATCAAGGAGATGAGCGCTCTCCTTTTTGCTCTTCAGGCCTTTCATACTCTTTTTCTTCCAGGTCATCTCAAAATCTTTACAGACAATACCACAGTGATGTGGTACATGAACAAGCAAGGGGGGTGGGATAGGTCCTACCTTATGTGCAGTTTAGTTGTTCAAGTTTGGGATCTGGTTGTTGGATGAGATTGTGACTCTTCAATCTGTTTGTATTCCTTCAGAACAAAATATTGTGGCAGACTCTGTGAGCAGGTCCATAACAGTGTCACGAGTGGATGCTCCACAGTGATGTGTTTTTGGACATTGTCCACCAGTGAGTATTCCTCAGGTAGATCTTTTTGCCTCCCCCTTAAGAGGCAACTTCCTCTTTTTTGTACCAGAATCTGAAGTCCTGTGGTTTGGAAGGTGGGTGCTCTGTCTTTTTCTTGGAAGGGAATGTTTCTGTTCACCTTCCTTCCCCTTCTTCTCTTAGCAGGGATCCTGCTCAAGATAGAGCAAGACTCCCTCAAACTCTTACTGGTGACTCCCTTTTGGCCCAGACAGTACTGGTTCCCTCTTCTTCTGCACCTAGCCAAAGGCAATCACCACAAGTTGCCTCACAGGGTGGACCTATTCGCACAAGGCAAGGGGGTCTCTCATCCATTCCACTTTCTGTGGAAATTCCTCTGGTTCTGTCTTATTTGTGCAAATTGCTCCATGTTGGGTTGGCGTATTCTTCAGTTAAAGCTCATTTTTCAGCTATTTCTGCTTGTCTGCCTTTGGCTCCCCCTTGGCCTCTAGATTTCAGGTTAGACAGTTTCTTAAAGGCATCCTTCATATCAGGCCTCCCAGGAAACCTATCCCTCTTTCCTGGGACCTTAATTTTGTTCTAGAAAAATTGATTCAGGCCACTTTTGAGCCTGTAGCTTCAGCTTCCATGCTTTTTGGCCCTTACTTCAGCTAAGAGGGTGTCTGAGCTTCAGGCCCTTATGGCTATTCCTTCTTCCTGCTTTTTAGTTTTTCATAGGGACAGGGTGCCTCTTTGTACTGATCCTTCTTTTATGCCCCAGGTGGTTAATGAGTGGTCTCTTAATTTGCCCACATTTTCTCTTCTCTGCAGTCTGCTTTTGAGAAGATTCTTAACACCTTGGATTTTCATAGATAGCTCGGTATTATTTGTCTAAGCCTAAGGCCATTCACAAGTTTGAGTAACTTTATTTCTTTTAATACTAGACCATTTCTTCATGTGTCTCAAAGGCCATTTCTTTTTTTACCCCTTTAGTGGGAAAAGCTTTTCTGCTTCTGCATCCGAGCTGCTTTTTTCAAAGGCTTGGATACCAGTTCCATCCTGGAGGCTGCTTCTTGGACCTCTGTCCATACTTTAATGAGCATTACCAATTGGATGCTTCCAGAGCAAGAGCTGGCTTTGTCAGAGCTATCCTGCACAGTTTTCTGGAGGGTACTTCTGCGCCTTCCTCCTCCCAAGTTTTTGTGCTTCCCTTTATTGATAAATGGTGCAACAGTGATATTATACATAGTACAGTTGTGTAAAATTGTATCACAACAGTAGAGGTCCTTCTCTTCACTGTTGCAGTATTTGCTCCCTCCTCCTTTTTTCTGTACTTCTTTTTGTCCTTCTGAATGCACATGTTCCTCCTTTTCTCCTTGGACTGTTGTTCTTCCTGGGGCTTTTCAGTTTGTAATGTATGTTCATCCGAACATCACTGTATGCCCTATGCCATGCAAAGTCCTTGAAAACCTAAGCTTTTGGTATACTGGCTGGATGTTGGGCTACCTTTGGCAGGGGATCCCGTAAGTGAAGAATACAGCAACAGTGAAGAGAAGGACATCTACTATTATGGTAAGATTTTACACAACTGTACTATCTCGATGATTTGGCAAGAGGCTGGTGTTAGAGGTTTGTATGGCAAATGGTAAGTGACATACTGCATTTGTGTTATTTTAACCACAAGATGCTTTGACTGTATTTAAAAAGATGATTGATTTTTTTTTCTTGTTTTTTGTTTTTTGTCTTGATGTGTTTGGGAAAATTGTGTTTAGAAGTTCTGGATGGTGAGTACATTTTGAAATTTTATATAAACAAAAATTTGTTGTTGTTATAATAGCCATATCTTGTTAACTTCTCACATTCCCTGTCAACTTCCAGCTCGACTTTCAACACTCAAGACAGAAACTGACAGGATTCAGCAGGAAAGAAAGAGGTAGGATTAAAGCTTTGGCTGTTTTACTGAAGTGCTATGATTTTTGTAAGTAGAAGGGTAGGCACTCTGTAGGTTGTAGAGCAGCTGGCAGATTATTACTTTATCACTTGTGATCTGCTAGGACATCCCCCAAAAATCCCATGCATGCATATGTGACAGCATGTATAATGCTGTCAGAGGCTCTACTTCCCTTTGCAACCTGTTTTTTGGCCTAGATGATCCCAACCCCCAGAGGATACTATAGGACATGGTAATTATGAACAACAGAAGGGAAAAGACCACAGATGGTCAACTGTAAGGTACATAGTTGGGGGGAGGGGCAAAAAATACAAAACACAGAACTTTTTCTGTTTTGAATATGCTTATAAAAATGTTTATCAGGGTAAAAAAAATATATGCGTGCTTTTTCTCCTGATCAAGCCTGCCTGTGACAGAGGTAAAACATAAATATGATGTCAGTGTTTAAGGATGAAAATGCTCCAGTAGTAATTACTTCTGTTTGCACAAGTGCTATCATAATTTTTTCTGGGTCCAGAAATGTGCCGCTTTCCTATTTTATTTATTTATGTTTTGTTAGTTAGTAGTTTGTACTTGTATGAAGAAAAAGAAAAAAATGTTTAGGATTTCATTGTGTGCGTGTGTGTGTGTGCGTGTGTGTGTGTGTGTGTGTGTGTGTGTGTGTGTGTGTGTGTGTGTGTGTGTGTGTGTGTGTGTGTGTGTGTGTGTGTGTGTGTGTGTGTGTGTGTGTGTGTGTGTGTGTGTGTGTGTGTGTGTGTGTGTGTGTGTATATATATATATATATATATATATATATATATTTTTTTTTTTTTTTTTCCTCATTTAGATATTCACACATATAGAGTGTGTGTTTGCATACATGTAAACACACACACAAATTCCATTTACAGTGTCAGATATGCAGTTTGTCATCAGAATGAATGATTTTGAAGTGTGGTCAAGTGTTCTCTTCATTGAATGTTGAAGATATTGGAAGAAGGAAGATCGAATGCATACCTGTAAGTTGTGTGTGTGGGGGGATATTAATGCTGAAACCTTCAGGACATATTGAAGGTTTTGGCATTGGGGGTGAAAGTGTCTGTAGGTTAGTGTTAGAGTAAGGGCTAAGAAAGGGGATAGATTGTGTTTTGTGTCTGTGTGTATTGCTGTGTATGGTGTGTGTTCAAATGTCCTGTGTAGCGGAAGTGTTATGGAAAAGGTTTTTCCTAAGGTAAGGTGGAGTTCTAGAGTTAGCAAACATTAGTAAGGTAGTGCAGGGGGAGTCAAAGCTTCCCTGCACCAACTTACTAATGTGTGATAACCCAAGCCCTGCACCAACTGCCCGAATGTGTGGTGCGAATTTGGTGAAATGATCACAGAATGAAGCTGTTTCCTTTTGCAAGTTTTGTTTTGTTTTCTTTTTTCTGTTTTAATTTCTTCATTTTTGTAGGTATGTTAATTTTTCAAAATTCTGGCATCTATGATATGTGTTGATGCTTGAGAGCATGTGCATTTCGATACATCAAAATGTACTCCTACACACAAACACACACACACATACATATATCTATTTATATAGTGTACGTATGCATGTGTAACATCTATTATGTATATGCGTGTGTACATATATTAAAAGTGTACACCCACATATATGTTTATGTACTGTACTGTAACCCATAGTGGTGAATGCTCAGGTGCTGGGTTTTTATGTATACACAAGTTCAATGATGAGCATTCAGCAAGAAAGAGAGTGAGCATTCCTTTCCATTTTAAAGAAGAGCATACAAACCCAGAGTGAGAGAGAAAGATTCATTGGCCTCTCATATTGGAAGTAGTTTGGAGTCTTCAGGAAGAGATCCCCTATAGAACGGTCAATCTACAGAGAAAAATGATCAGATACCTCACTACAACATTTAGTAGAGGTAGAGGATATTGCTCTCAGAAGCCAGTAGAATTACAGGTTATGGGGCTGGATAGTCGCCAAGGCTGCGGGCCTGAACAGATAGGTTGATGTAGCTCTTGACTGATATCTATAGGATCTCTGGACAGAGAGAAACAAGTAGAAGAGTACAGCCCAGGAGAAGGCTGTAACCAAAGACTGGAAATACAGAGGCTAAATGACTGTGAGCTTTCCTGTTTGTTAATGTTTCTAAATTTCAGGCATTCTTGGCCTGGCTGCATGGCATAGAGCATTGGAGTACTTATTGTTATGCAAGTGGTCAACTCTACTTTGGCCATCTGTTGTACCTCAGATCACTCATGTTTTACCCTTATCCCTCTGGTTTAGCAGCTGCAGACACTATGGACTTGGGGGTTAACCATTTCCTCTGCAGCTTTTGGGGCCTCCTTAGCAGGCAAGGGAGAACCACTCCTGGGAGAAGCAACAGTGAAGGCTTCCCTGTTATGGCAGCATGCTCTGTCCACCCATGGGGAGCTGTTGCTTCCATTAATAACATGGGTGGCTTCATCTTTGCTGTCAGAAAGAAGCAGTAGACAGAAGTAGTTTACTGGGTCTGGCTCAGAGTTTAATTCAAGCTATTGATCCCTTTTGTAAAGTAGTTTCTGGTAAAAGAAAGAGGGATATCTCTTTTCCTGAAGAGATTCAAGATTCTAAATCTGTACAGGAAGATGAGGGGACAGATACAGGGTTTACTCGTCAGAGGAGAGCTTGATTGCTGATACTCCCTGTGGGGGTTTCTCTTTCTCTGAGACTGTTCCTAGAATGTGCCAGTGTTTTCAGTGGGAGAACACTGAGGTTTCTAAGCCCCTCAGAAAATACTATGATTTGTCACAGAAGAAATTTCCAGAACCTACACCCATTCTGTCTGCTTCAGAGGGTTTTTTATTGTGTGTTATCTGCAATTTTCCTCATAGACAGCTGCCTCTAAAAAGGTAAGTAGGATATATAAAGTTCCTCATTCTTTTACACTTTTATAAGCTATTCCCAAACCTTACCCAGCAGCTGTAGCTTTAGTTGATCCTACTGCTGATAAAGACTTAGTAAATTACAAATCTTGTCTGCAGTTTCTTTTTATGAGGAAAAAAACTGCTTTAAATAATTCAGCATTTTTGTTGCACAGGTCACTACTCATTGTTTACATTCTGTGTACGGCTCTGTTAAGACTTTTACCAGGGTTGTGGGCATGGTCACTGGAACTTTAAGGGGGTTTGTTTAGCTGCAATCTCAGGACCTCCCGGATGTTGATGCAAATGAGATTTTAAATTCTCCCTTCGAGAGAGAGATTTAGTGTTTAGGCCCCTCTGTTGCAAAGGAGATTAAAAAGTGTGATGAAAGGAGTAAGCTGATCCAGGGAATCTCAGAGACTTTGAAGCCCTAATTTTCCAAGGAATTTTCTATCTCTTCTCCCAATTTTGGCAAAAAATAAATAAATAACAGTCTCAACAAAATATAGGTAAGCAAACATTTAAGAAGTGACAAGGGGGTTCCAAAAACGCCACAAACTTCCCAAAACCAAGGACAGTCCAAGTCTGAATGTCTGTTCAAGAGACCTTGTGAACGTCTCTCACCCTGGCCCTTTTTTACTTCCAGAAAGTCTGAATCTCCTTTTTCCTCTTTGGCAACAGATAGTTTTAGACAAATGGGTTCTGAAGATCATTCATCAAGGTTACAGATGGCAATAGGAGGAAGCTCCTCCTTTCTAGGGGGTTGTTCCTCATCCCCCAGATCAGACTCCTCTATTTCCACCGGTTCTTCATCTTACGCTGTCCCAAGGAGTCATAAAACCAGTCCCGCCTTCCCAGGTGGGGAAGGGTTTTTATTCAAGGATGTTCTTAGAGCCAAAGAAAGAAAATACTTGGGAGGCCAGTTCTGGATCTTTCTTTCCTAAACCTGTTTGTCACAGTGCCTAAATTCACTTCACAGCCTGTTACCTCTTCTTCCTCTTTTAAGTTTCTTGGTAACACTAGACTTAAAATGATGCTTATCATCACATTCCTATTCATTCAGACTTCAGATGTTTCTTAATATTTTGTGTGTCTGAATCACATTATCCATTCTCTACCTTAACCTTTGGAATGTACACTGCACCAGGATTGTTCACTTAGTGTCTAGCTCCAGTTACAGCTCATTGCAGGCTACACTGTATCCACATTTTTTTTCATATTTAGAGCTTTTCTTCCACAGGAAATCTAGATCTAGATTTATTTCTAAGGTTTTCACTCCAACTTTGGTTACTGCAACGGAATGCCTTAGGATTTTCGGTCTCATAGTTTCTATGATTCTGATGATGCCCTTGGCAAGACTGCACATGAGGAAGATGCAGTGGTATATGAAGTCTCTTTGGTGCCAGCAATAACATCCTTTATCAGACAGACTGAGCAGGGCCAGGGCAGACCCTCACAAGTGGAAACTAGATCGTGGGGGGTCTTTCAAGATTTGATCCAAGAAGAAGGGACAACCTGTGTTAAAACAGACTTAGTTTCTAAATGGCTTTCCAAGGCTATTACCTTTTGTTATACTCACCATAACAAAGCTATTCCAGACAGGGTCAAGGCCCACTCTGCCAAGGCCTTGGCTTCATTTATGGCTTTTTGGAGAGGGTTGGATTCTAGAAGCAGCAAATTGGTCCTCTGTACATAGTTTTACAAAGCACTATAAGCTTGATTCCTTTTCTAAGTCTAGATCAAGTTTTGCTAGGACCATTCTCCAGGAAATCCAAGACTCTTCTCCTTCCACCTCCCAAATGTAGTAAGCCAAGGTAATGTACCCATGCAGCTAAGGCTGCTGCAGCAGTGGTCCGTATGATAAGCATAGTACAGCTGTGAAAGTAAACTTGCTATAACAGTAGATGTTTGAATGATCACTGCTGCAGTACCTGCTCCCTCCCTCCACCCCCCCTCTTGTTTTTTTTGTGTATTGTTTTATGCCTAAATGTGGAAGTTTGTTTTGTTGTTCCTAGCATTGGCATTTCAGGGCTTAGTATGCCTGTCTCTGCTGGCAGGAAAGCTCAGAAGGGCTTAGTGCCAAAACTTGAGTTTTAAGTCATCTCTACCCAAGCTGTCTAACAGTTTGGACTTGTGGAAGGTGCTCTGAAGCTTTGGAAGCTGGCTGATCTTTATTATCATTGGCAGGGTATAACTCATAATAGCTAAGGCTACTACAGCAGTGATCATTCGAACATCTTCTGTTATGGTACGATTACTTACACAAGTGTGCTTTCTCCACCTACTTGCCACTGACTATTGGTTTCCCACAAGATCAATATTTTAATCAGTGATCCCTACACTGCTGCAAAAACATGCTTCCCAAATTCAGTACGCTGATGACTTGACCCTAATTTGCTCTGCAAAAACTCTCTATGTAAACTGCTAAACTTTACACAACAATTCTTATCAATTGAAAATGAATGAATAATTCACAACTACTTCTAAACCACTCCCCAAAAATTACTGCTCTTTTTTCCTAAAGTACATCTCTATCAAAACAGCTCAATTCACTGTCACCTCTGCCAATAACTCCATGATAGAACAAGTAAAAGCCACAGAACTACTGAATTCCGGACTGTGATATAGTTTCCTGTGTTGCCCATATCCTTACTTGGATAGGAGGAAGCTTCTCTGTTCACCAGTGAGAGTGGGGAGCTTTGAGCAGCCTCTCTGTCCCTGGAGGAGTGGTCTCAGCCCTGAAACTAATAGCTTATTGGCCGTTTTGGGTCAATTCCTATCTCTTTCAGTTTCCCTGCTTTAAAACCCGCATTTGCGTGGTTTTGCAGCAGTATACAACTCCGCACAGCTCCTCGTGGTGTCCTGCAGAGTGATACAGGCAACAGAGAGACCCAAGAGAGACTTTTCCAGATTTAAGTATTTTTTCTCTGTTTTTTTGCTCCGACTGCCTTTTCCCACCTAAAAAGCGAATTTCTAACTGATCTGTGCTTTATAAAGTTTAAATTGCATTTGCCTTATGCTTTTTACAGTTTTTGCACTTGTTTTATATCAATTTAAGTCATTTTTGTATTGTATAGCTGTTGTAGGCTACACACTAAAGTGCACTAGCCTGTTTATAGCATTTACAGTGTTTTCTGTGTGTTTTTCTGCTGTTTCCTGAAAAAAATTAAAAAAAAAAAAAAAAAAAAAAAAAAAAAAAATATTCTCTCTTCCCACCTTTGCTGAACTAGATTAGTCCAGATTTCAGGTTTTGCTGAATTCCAGACTGTGGTATAGTTTCCTGTGTTGCCCATATCCTTACTTGGATAGGAGGAAGCTTCTCTGTTCACCAGTGAGAGTGGGTAGCTTTGAGCAGCCTATCTGTCCCTGGAGGAGTGGTCTCAGCCCTGAGACTAGTATCTTATTGGCCGTTTTGGGTCAGTTCCTGTCTCTTTCAGTTTCCCTGCTTTAAAATCCGCATTTGCACATGTCGCAGCATCGGGCAGCACCACTGAAACGGGTTTAAAGTATTCCCGGCTCCACAAAGTCTGCTCTTCACTTTTTCCCTTAGAACTGTTCTAAATCTCAAAGTAAGCACTCTATTTTCATTCTAAAGCCTTGCACTTGTTCGTGTAAGTAATCTTATAAGTAAGCACTAATAAACTAAAGCACTACACCCTCTTATACTCCCTTTAAGTACTTGGCTCCCTATTGGTCCTTTTTGATCAGTCAAAAAGTAGTTCCTTAGACTATTCTGGCATGTCCAAAAGTCAATTTCGGGTTTACTCTCCAGTCCAGCTGGTGAATCTGGGAATCTTGAGGCAATGTTACAACTGCCTTATGTACACAGACCACCCTCTCCTCCTCCCAACAAGCTCAAATATATGTGAGAGATGCAACTATATAGCCAAACTAGAGGCTGAGCTCTTTCAACCCAGCACTGACGCAGTCAGTCAGGAGGAGAAGGTAACCACACACACCACAAATCCAGTCTCACATAGACCTATCGCAACAGCAAACCAAACACATAAACACACAAAAACATACTCGGAGGCTCTAAATAAAAATCTGCCCAAGCAGCAGAGACCTCCAAAGCAGACATCCAAGCAACCACTACCCCACAACAATACCCACGTATCACATAATTCACAAAGTCAGTGTGCCACACGGTCACAGCCCTTAAGGCTAAACAACACACCTAATGCACTTGTAATAGGTGACTCTATTGTCAGACACACTGACATCCCACTCACCAGGCTGAACAAGGAGAAGGTCACTGTAAGCTGCCTGTCGGGTGCCAGGATCCGCCACATAACACAAGCATTGAGGTCACTCCAAAGCAAGTACAAATATGACTCCGTCATTGTCCATGCTGGTGTGAATGACCTGAGACATACCTCCCTGGACTACATGAAAAGAGACTTAGAGGAGCTCTCTGATCATGTAGCCCAGGCCAGTATGACCTGACCTTGAGTAGCATCTTACCCTCACCAAGAATGATGCCACAGTATAAAGACAAAATGATCAATTTTAACAATTTATAGGTTCATAGAGTAGTACTAGGCTAACTGCCCTTGCAAGCCATTTTAAGCCTAGCTAATTATCCCTTGTGAGACTCAAACCTTGCACCTTGTGTTTGTAAGGCAAACACCTTAACCATTAGGCCACCCTTCCAACCACTGGCTAAAGTATTGGTGTCATTCAAAGGGGATCCAGTGTCTGTCAGCCTGGGATGACATGCTTGACAAGCCACGTTGCTTCGCTAGGGACGGCTTGCACCTGTCACCCCTGGGCTTTCGAATACTGGCCAAGGCTCTTGCCACTCCCATAGTGCCTTTTTTAGGCAAGTCTCAAAAGACAAACCCACCTCCATAGACAACACAATGAAAAAGAAACTAAGGGTAATGCTGCTCAACGCCAGAAGTCTAAACCTCAAGATGCACGCACTCGAGGCTCTCCTCAGTATGGAGAATATTGATACCTGTGCAGTAACAGAAACCTGGTTTAAGGCTCCCGAGAGCACCCCAGCACTACCAGGTTATACCTCATACCATGCTTTTCGGCCCCAAAACTCAGACTGAACCACAAAAGGAGGGGGAGTATCCATATTCATCAAAGATACCCACACCTCCAGGTTAGTGGCACTGCATGAAGCATCGGAGACCATCCATGTGTAACTAACAGTGGGCAAAACTGCCTTTCAGTTTGTAGCCTGCTACAGACCACCCTCCCAAACTCAGGAACCCCACTCGGCTTTCCCGAGAACACTGGAGAATATGAAGGTCTCTCCAAACACCATTATATTGGGTGACTTCAACTACCCAAATATAGACTGGGAGCACTACTCAAGCCCCAACACCCTCACCCAACGGTTCCTAGAATTTATAAACTCAAATGCTATGGAACAACTGGTCACCATTCCCACAAGAGGGGAAAACATATTGGACCTGATAATCACCAATATGGGGACTCTATGTTCCATACCGGAGGTATACCCCTCATTGGTAAAATCTGACCATAAATTAATCTCACTGGACATCCATATCCCGTCCCCACCCCCAGCCAAGGAAACCACGGTGAAGAACTTCTCAAAAGCAAACTTCACACTTCTCAAAATCGAGTTGGAATCCTTCAAAGCCCCCGGGCCAGTGGAAAATACGGCCCAAACCGCAGAATCCTTTACAAATGCATTCTATTGACACCTACTGGAATGCATGGATCGTGCTATCCCAAATAAAACCAAGACTCACTCCTCCAAAGGCAGGAGACCTGTCTGGTGGACCCCAGCCATAAATAAGCTATACAACAGGAGGAGGAAGCTACTACATGATAGAGCAAAATCCCAAAAAGGGAAGGCATCTCTGATCAGTACTAGCAAGAAACTACGATCCCTCATAAAATCATCTAAGGCCAGCTTCAAAAGAAAAATTGCACAAGACGCTAAAGATAATCAAAAGGCCTTCTTTAGTTATATCAGGAACCTGGGTGGCAACTCCCAGATATGATTTGAGTTAGTGCAAAATGACAAAAAATACACTGAACTCACAGCCATTGCCAACATCCTGGCAGACCGGTTCAGTGCAAACCCCCCCCTTCCCCCCCAAAAGAGCAAATGTCTATCCCAACAGAGTGTAGCCTCCCTGACATCACAGATGTACAGGTGAGAGCTGCCCTCTCCAAAGCAAAAAACACAGCATCAATGGGACGGATGGTGTACCAGGCTGCGTCTTACACGAGCTCCAAGAAGAACTGAACCCTAACATAAAGTCACTGTTCAATCTCAGCCTTACTACAGGATATGTACCCAAGGAATGGCATACAGCAACAGTGGTCCAAACCACAAAGGTGGTGCCACAACAGACCCCGGAAACTATCGCCCTATAAGCCTGACTAGCCTGGTCTGCAAAGCTATGGAGCATATCATCATGGAACTCATAAACAAAGACATTGGGAACCTCCAAACACTGGATCCTACCCAATTCGGCTTTGTTAAGAGCAGATCTTGCCTCTTGAACCTGGTCGACTTCTTTGAAACAGTCACCAAGGCCATAGATGAAGGGAAGGTAGTCCACACAGCCTACCTGGACCTCGCAAAAGCCTTCGACACAATACCCCACTCAGGTATCATAAATAAGCTCACCAGCTTAAATATCAACCCCTATGTCACAAGATGGGTTGCAAACTGGCTCAGGGATAGAACCCACATGGTCAGAATTGCAGGTGCCATGTCAGACTCTAAACCAGTTACAAGTGGCGTCCCACAAGGCTCAGTCCTGGGATCTCTCTTGTGCGGTATATATTTCTCTGAGGTACAGGCTAACACGGGAGGACTATGGCTGACCAAGTTCGTAGATGACTGCAAACTGGGTGCCATAATCGACTCGCCGACTGACACAAGCATCCTCCAAAAGGGTCTCACAGAGACAGATAACTGGTGCCAGAGCCATGGCCTAAAGCTAAATGCCAAAAAGTGCATAGTCATCCCCTTTGGGAAAAACACAGTGCCCACAAATTACCACATAGGTGGTAATCCATTAAGTACGGAAGAAGTAATTAGGGATTTGGGGACCCAAGTAGATAGCAATCTCTCCTTTGACAATCACGTTGCCAGAGTGGTTGGAAAGACCTTCTATATAGCCAACCTTATCACGAAAGGGTTCACATCTAGATCAAGAGAGGTCATTGTGCCCCTCTACTCATCAGGCCCATAATTGAATACAATGCCCCATTTGGGATGTACCTTTCCCGACACCTGCAGCAACTGGAAAGACCCCAAAAGTACCTCACCAAGAGGATCAAGGGACTCGAACAGATGCCCTACGCAGTTAGGCTAAAGAAACTCCAGCTCTACTCAGTTGCTTACCGGCTACTCAGAGGCGATCTGTGCCTGACGTATAAAGCCATGTCCAACCCAGAATTAATGGACATGCTCCACCTCAGGAAATCCAAATCCCTTAGAGCTACACGCTCCAGGGACTTAAACCTCAGCACAGAAATAAATAGGACATGCTGGAGGGACAGATTCATATCCTAGAGGCTTCCCTCACTCTGGAACAAAATCCCAATCCATGTTAGGCAGAGCCCCTCAATAACCCTCTTCAAGAGAAATGTTGACGAGTGGATGGGAGATCGTGGGTTTACCCCTGGGATCTCTTCTGTGTCCCTGCTAGACAGAGGCACAGTAAACTAACCTTAAAAGGGCTATCTTCTGTGACCTACTATACAGAGGCACAGTCAACTAATCTAAAAGGGTGGCGAAAGCCAAACACACTCTGGCTAGGCTTATAAATGCCCTAGGGCAGATAGCCTAGTATCAACCTATGAACTTATGAAATCTGGCTGTCATGTTTCACATATGGTTAAAAAAAAATCATCAAAACCTTGGTATACTGTAGAGTCTAAAATCGTACCTGACATGACCAGTAGATGTATAGACTCTGCTTTCTTACTGCCATAAGTCCTCTGTGCTGCCCTAATCTTCACTAACCTTCAAGTCTAACAACTGTCCAAACTTGAGCAGTGTTATAATAAAGTAGCCAAATTTGGAGTAAACTATAACAGCAGAACACACCACTGCTTTGCCCTCAGAGACTTGTTTAGAACTATTACATCACCTCTCTCTTTCTCCGCTAACTACAATACATAGACTTCTCTATAAGCCATAAAATTGCCCAGCCCTTAAGTTAATACAGCTTTACTCCCCCAGTAGAAATTTGTGCTCTAGGGAAAAATCACAAATCATTATAACCAAGTCATCTGATACTGCAGGTGACTGTATATTCAAATAGTGCAGCTGAACTTTGGAACCACATCCCACAATCACTGAAATCCATTTAGAATGTAAAGTAATTTAAAACACTACTAAAACTTAACCTGGTCCTGTACATCTCCAGAGTAAATGCATCTGTAATCTTCAGCTTGCTGTATCTTCAAACCATTTGTCTTCATTGGAATCCTTTGCCCCTCATCAGTCTTTAATAGTACCTGAATAATTCTTTGTCTTGACTGGAAAAGTTCACTCATATTCTGCCACAGCTTACTGTGAGGGAAATGTTGGTTTGTTTTTGCTTTCTTGTATTTTATATTGCTTTGTTGCCTTCTATTTTGTATATTGTGCTTTATTTTCTTTAAGCCTCTGTTTTACTTGTATTCTGTTTTTTAATTGCATGTTTAAACTAGGAGAGAGACAAGTCACACAGAAATTAAATTTTCCTCCACCCTGGCATTGTGTTTTAAACCCAACTGCCTTTCTAGTTGCCCACCCCTTGTGTTAATTTGATTGCACATTTCCTTCTCTCATCTTTCATTAACTATTGTGAGTAAGCACAAAATTAACATCTTGTGAAATCACCCCCTTCAACTAGTTAAATTTATTGGCTATCCCACTGTATTCCATAGAACCAGAATACAAAGTCCCCACCCCCTTCCAATCTTATCTTGCTTTTTTAAAATAGTAGTTGTCCACTTGGATTGCTAAACCTTGTTACCCCTTCTTTTATCCCATTTTTTCCCATCTTACCTTTAAAATCTGCAACATCCAGTCCAAGACCACCAATTATTGGAGAGCCCACATTCTGCCTGTCAGTAATCATCTTGGAGTTAGTGCTTCTGTTTTGATCCTGGTGAGCGAATGAGCATAAGGACATTATTTCCTGAAGCTGCTGATCACCAGAAAGACTGATGACAGCTTCATAGGTGATTGCTTGGAATTTGTTCTTATATTTCACTCCATGAATGAGAAGGAGCAGAGTGCATTGATTCCTGACCATTTCTAATTAGGCAGTGAATGTCTGCGTTGGACCTTCCTGATTGTTCTGGTTGCTTTTCAAGGCATCTAACAGGAAAAGGCTACAGCAAGCCTACAGACCCTTGCTTTATCTGGGGCAAGACTGTTAGTCCCCAAAGAACCTGTGGCCTACTTCTCATTATTGTATCAAAGCAGTGTGAAGCTGTGGTGAGATCAGCAATGTTAACAGCCAGGCAGTAGCCAGTCAGATGAATCCCCTCTTTTCATCTTTTTTGACTAAGCTAATTCTTTACCCTTTAGTAAATACTGCTTGATTAGCTACAGTCTAACCTAACTTCAGAATATCTCCGTAAATACGTCATCTGTAATTATTAGAGTCTACTTATTAGTTTCCCCTCAAATGTTGGGTGGTGCCCTGTATAGACACAGACACTTTGAGTTAACATTTTGTCTGTAAAAGCACCCTTGAAATTTCACCAATACCCAGTTGCACAGAGGGCGAGTTTGTGGTGAAAAGCATTGCCCTAGAGCTGTAAAACAGATCCTCCTGGCAACCATATAATCAATAAAAAAGGGCTTGTTGCTGGGGATATATTTCCCACTATCTCTCTTACCAGCTTGGTGGATATGGGCATCCTGAGGCAGTGTAGAAATTGCCTCGTGTTTACTGACAACCAGCTAATTCTCAAACAGATATGGTTAAGTGAGAGATGTATTTGACATTAGGAGTGCTTTTATGTCACAGCTTTGCCTCCAGTGATATTGTGCAATCAGGTTGTCAGTAATACACACGCTGCACCCATCACACACAGTTCAAAGCAGACACACAGTCCCACATATGCTGAGTCACTTAAATGCAAACTTCCTAAACCAAAAAGACTTACTAGACTAAGTACATGTGAGAAATACCTTCAGCAGCCCAGAAACTGCTCCTTCAAAACACCCATATCAGCACCTACAGCCACATCTCATGGGAGCCTCTACGTCTAAGCTCATAAGGCAAGCCACCACACATTCTAACATTCCAACATTCTGGTCATTGGAGGACTCCACTATGAAACACAGAAATGTCCCCTCTTATCAGGCTGAGTAAGGAGAAAGTCACAGTCAGTTCTGTTTCAGGTGCCTGGGTCCATCGTATTATGCATGCACTCAAGTCATTGGATCACAAGTACCAGTATGACTTTGTCATAGTCTGTGTGGGTGTAAATGACATGCCTCCCTAGACTATATGAAGAGAGACATTATGGAGCTCTCAGAATGTGTCCCAGGCTGATATGAGCCTAGCATTGAGCAGCATTTTACCTTCTCCGAGGATGGTACCATAAAACGAACAAAAGATGACTGACTTGAATAATTTGTTTTGTTTCTGGTGTCATTTTGAGGGGGTGAAGTATTTGTCAGCATAGAACGAGATAGTCAATAGACCATGCTGCTTTGCCAGGGATGGTCTGCACCTCTCCCCTCCAGGCTTTCCAGTTTTAGCTAAAACGTCTTACCCCATGGTGCCTTTTTAGGCAATGCCACATTGAAAGTACTTCTGACATAGCAAATCAAAACCAAGAAATTATAAAAGTGTTACTCGTCATTTGTAGGAGTCTAAACAAAAAAAAAATCCACTCCCTTAAAGCTCTCCTCACCCTAGCAAATGCTGACATATGTACAGTCACTGAGACATGGTTTAAAGTTGAGGAGAGCATGCTGGCAGTGCAAGGCTATATTGCCTTCCTTACATTTAGACCAGCTACTACACAGGGGACTAAAGGTGGAGGTGTCAAAATTTATATCAAGGTTGGTTAAACAGGGCAATGCATTTGAGCTTCTCCATGTTCAAATCACTGAGACAAAACCCCATACCACTTCCTTGCAAGCTATAGGATCACTTTTATGACCAGGGATCCCATAATATGTGTTTAAATGGGTCTACTTCACAAACCCAAAATTCCACTTACCCAACTTTCAAATAACTGAGATGACAAATCCGAAAATCCATAATACCGACGTCCTGGAACACTGACATTTCACTCCAGGTAAGTAACTGCTTGGCCGCCATGGTGAATTTTGCCTCTTGCCCCAGTGGTAGTGCAGTCTCAGAGTTGGTATATTTAGCTAGGGGGTATAGCCTTCCACATAGGGGGGTGTGGGGGCAAAGCCCCTTACATGGGTGGGTTTAGTTTGCTTCGGTTTTAATTTGTTTTTCGGGTTGACCAAGCATTTACTTACCTAGAGTTAAAAATCAGTGTTCCGGGTGGGCAGTCTTCAGAGTTGTTGGCTTTGTTGTCTCAGTTATTGGAAAGTCGGGTAAGTGGGATTTTGGATTTGTGAAGTAGACTCATTTAAATTTATTGGAAACGCTCACCATCCAACCCTGTGCCATGCTCATGGGTGACTTTAATTATCCCATTATTAACTTGAACTTCTATACAACACCAAATATGCAGGCACAGAGATTCCTCAATTTTGTAAACACAAACTCCCTGGACCAGATTGTAAGTACAGTGACCAGGAGTGAAAACATGTTGGATCTGGTCCTCACTAATATAGGAAGAGTGTTGCAAGTGATAACCTGGCAAAATTTCAAGCCCCAATAAACCCTGAGGACTCTGCTGCCTACATGGGAACTGCACGTTAATAGCTTCCCATAGGTACTACCAGGAAGAAGTACAGAACTAACTCAAAAAACAAGCCCTCCTATTGGACTCGCAACATCAGTAGGCTGTATAACAGAAGAAAGAAAATCATGGCAAAAATTAGGAGGTGTAGTACCCAGCAGGATGAAAGCACACTTTTCAAATGAAACAGTCAACTCGGAGAATAAATAAAGTATACAAAAGCCAAATTTGAGGCAAATATGGCCTCCCAGGCCAAGGACAACCACAAAGCATTCTTTAGCTAGGTCTGCAATCTCAAAGCCAATGCACATTTGTGTTGGGAGATAATTGTTAATGGAGACAGCTATACAGAGTCAAAAGATTTGGCAAACATACTGGCCGACAGATTCAGCTCCAACTTTACCCCCTGTCCCCCTCAATCTCCCCTGAAGTAATGCCATAAAGTTTAACTCGCCCTACTATCACTATGAAACAGGTCCTCAGTGCTCTCTCTAAAGCCAAAAGCACTGCACTAGTGGCCAAGACAGTGTCTCCAGATGCATTCTAAAGAGCATTAAAGATGATCTAGTAGGCCATCTGGAATTGCTATTAACTGCAGCCTCCAAACAGGCTTTGTGTCTCACAAATGGAGAATAGCAGTAGTCATTCCTCTGCAGAAAGGTGGGCCATCTACAGACCCTAGAAACTACAGACCTATAAGTCTCACCAGTCTCCTATGCAAAGCCATGGGAAGAATTATCATGGAAATGATCAGTAATGACGTAAGAAACTTCCAGAGACTGGACCCAGCCCAGTTTGGTTTCGTCAAGGGCATGTCTCATCTACTCAGTCTAGAGGAATTTTTGGAGAAGGACACCAAAGCAATGGATGAGGGCAAAAGGGTTCACACTGCTTACCTTGATCTGGCCAAGGCATTTGGCAAAGTATCCCACTCGGAAATTGCTGACAAACTCAAAAGCTTGGGTAAAAACCCTTGTATCACCTGTTGGATAGCCAGCTAGCTCGTAGATGGGACCCAGGAAATTAGAACTGGGGAGTCCACCTCTACAAAGAGGCCAGTCACAAGAGGAGTCACTCAGAGATTGGTCCTGGGACCACTCCTTTTTGGCATTTACGTCTCTGAAGTCAAGGCCAATATCATTGGCTTCTAATTGACTAAATTTGCAGATAGTCAGTAGCCTAGTACACAACTATGAACTTAGGAACCTTTAATCTCCCAGCCGTATACATAGTTTTGCAACACCAATACCCAGCCTATGTTTAAACTTCTAATGTAAACCTTATGATAACCATATGTAACTGTTTCTGACCTTACTGTCATTAGGAGGTTAGGTATTAACATTTTCTGTCCGACAGAATTCTTTCCCTTACTTCTATTGCTTTGATTACAAGATCTACTATCTCTTTTGACAAGCCCAATAATGCATCTTTTCACATGCTCTGTGTTCGTGTGTTATATGCAGAAGTATCTTTTACGAAATTTTTAAATCTACTTCAT